>NW_017310152.1:5066-8476 GCF_000935625.1 Nanorana parkeri
CAAAAATGTTTAAGTCCCCCACGTTTACGCAGATATAAACGTAAATACGCGTCCGGTGCACCAGCGCGCGAAAACGACAATTGCGCTACACATGTTGCGAACGTCGCAGTGAGAGCAATCATTTTAGGGCCATCAATCACTGATAACACTAAACTGATGAGCTTTTAAAGCGTCGGCCTATGGCCAATTTTTGATAGTATTGTTTTTTTGAGGTTTCGCGCGCGCGCACGCAATTTTAAGGCTTGACATGTTTGGTGTCTATTTAACCGACCTGACCCCGTCTTTTATATTTTACCAAAAAATTGGGTAATAATAAATATTTTATCATTTAATATAGGGGAAACAGTTTTTTTTTTAAAAATTCGGTAATTTTTCCTTAATATAGTAAAAAATAAAACCCCCAGTGGTGAATAAATACCACCAAAAGAAAGCTCTATCTGTCCCCAGAAAATGGTATAAAATTCATTTCAGTACAGCGCTGCATGACGGAATAAATGTCAGTCAAAGTACCGCAGCACTGAATACTGAAAAATGGCCTGGATGGGAAGGGGGTTTAAACACAGAGGATTTCAAATGGTTAAAGGTCATGTGACCCGTACATACACACACACACACACACACACTATATCCCAGTGCTATGACTGATTAGTGAGGGAGGGGCTCATAGGACGGCAGACCAAAACTAAAAGGAAATATATAGAGACAAATACATGGGGCATTTACTGCTGACCTCCACGGCTGCAGGTTGTCACCCTTCCGAAGTCCCTTCCCTCCCATACCCCCCCCACAAATACAATGAGACAACGACATGTGCGCCGCCTGCTGGTAGCTCCGCGCCCGACAACTTTATTCATGAACAGAAAGAGGGAAAAATATATACACGGAAAAGTCACCTCCTGTCAATCATTGTCGGCTCTGACCTCCGGAATATGAAAAGGTTGCCGCCAGTTTATCGTTAACTCTGCAATGCACCGGCGTCCATTACAGGAAGCTGCCGGCCAATCAGACCGAACGTGAATGAAGTCCGTCCTTTAGTCATCACTCGAAACAGGTGCAACTTATCTCTGGCCAGCTACAACTGTATAATATGAGCTGATACGGGATCAGTATGAGCGAGTGTAAACCCGAAACCCAATAGTCACCGAGTCCACATTCACCAAAGATGGTTTAGGTGAATATGTTTACTCATCCAGAAATCCTGCCCATGGCAGGTGACAACGCACCCTGCACCTCCTTCATGCCAACGGGAGGCCCTCCGCTCCTGCACCCCCTTACCTTCTCCACCCCGCCCTTTGCTCCTGCACCCCCTTACCTTCTCCACCCCGCCCTTTGCTCCTGCACCCCCTTACCTTCTCCACCCCGCCCTTTGCTCCTGCACCCCCTTACCTTCTCCACCCCGCCCTTTGCTCCTGCACCCCCTTACCTTCTCCACCCCGCCCTTTGCTCCTGCACCCCCTTACCTTCTCCACCCCGCCCTTTGCTCCTGCACCCCCTTACCTTCTCCACCCCGCCCTTTGCTCCTGCACACCTGACAAGCGGCCCAACTGCAGGAGTGCACACAGCAGGCTGACAACATTACTGCTAATTGCCAGGAAGTGGCTTAGTGTTGCCAGCCAGAAACAGGAAGTGATGTCACTGGCAGGATCTCTGGTAAGAAACTTTGCAACTGATTAACAAAAACGGAAAATTGTATACTTACCTTTTGGTAATTTTCCTTTCCTGATGCCAATACATGGCAGCATACAATGGGGTATGGCTCCGCCCCCAGCCCATTGTATGCTGCCATGTATTGTTGTCAGGAAAATTCAAATGCTTAACAAAACTGCAACCATGGGGCTCGGTGGGGTTTGTGACGTGTAATGAAGAGTTGCAAGGGCTCACCAGCTGAGAAGACCTCGGTGGTCACTTTGGGGGCAGTAGGAAGAGATTACATTTGGGGAAATCAAGGCCTCTAGTGACTGTGGGCTCAGGATGTGGTGGGGGGGGGGGGGTTTGGGGCTAATGAAAGGGATTTTAAAAAAGGCCTCTAGGGACTGGGGGCTCGGGAGGGGGTGGGGGGGGGGGTGTTTGGGCCTAATGAAAGGTATTTTCTATCGTTCTATATATACTGACAGGTTCACCTTTGGTGCATTACCATAACACAGCAAACCCCCCCCCCACATGGTTAATTTTCAACAGCATTCCAACACACCAAGGCCGTGGTTCTTAACTGGTGGGTCACAACCCCGTGCCTTCCACTGCGCTAGGTGAGACGCTCCTCAGCCTCCCCCCATAGTGCAGCACTGTCAGTTCTTACACCGAGCAGCCAATCCACATGTGCTGCCCGGCCCCGAGTGTCAGCTTGAGGGGGCTATGGCCGTGAAGGAGCTCCATCCATAAGTGCGTTGCCTGCAGCTCCCTCATGTGTCCTGTAGAGGTGCCTGGACCGGAGTGATGTCACATTCTGGCTCCCGCCACCTCTACAGGGCGCACAAGGGAGCTGTACCAGCATTGCACATATGGATGGAGCTCCGGCACAGCACAGTAGCCAACATTGGACCCCAGGCTGAGGATCCGCTCCAGTTCTCGTAAGGTAGGGAGTCCGGGTGGCTCTTACATCTTATTTTTTTTGGAGTGCGTTTGAATGCGTCTGTCAGTGTGTTTGAGGGCCTGTTCCCCCTAGTACAGTGTGTTAATGATACAGTCCTGTGCCATGAACACTCCGACTCTGTACCAAGCGATCACACCGGCCGCGTGTTCTGGTGCGGGAGGTAAATTGCCCTTCATTTGATCAGTTTGATTATCCGCACAGGAACATGCAGGAACACAATGCTGTGCGTTCCAATGCAGTGCAACCTGATGACAAAGGACATATGTGGGTCCTGAGGTTACACAGGCTGCAGTAAAGCGTCACACTCGCCTTGCAGCATACCACCACACAATGGCGGCCAGCCAATCCCAAGCCAGAAGCAGGAATAGCTCTGACCGTAAATAACTTGGACCTGTTTCCAGATATAACTTATTTAATTAATTACATTTCCTCCCGAATGACATGAACATGCGTCTCTATGATACAGAGGAAGTGATATACACGTGATGACGGGTTCTCTACAACCAAGCACTTTCCAGGTGAAACACATCACTCAGGAGGGTCTTTGTGGCTTTTCTGTGGTAATGTCCAGAACAATAAAGTTGCACAAACATCCTACAAGGACAACGTCTGCACCGCGGTCATGGCTGACACGTGAAACTTAATTAAAGTGACAGACGCATAAACATCTCGTGATTGTCATAGTGAGATCACCCGGAACAATGTCCACAAATGACAATTTATAGGATCGATCAAGTCACAAAGAAAAAAAAAATTATACAAATGGCGTCCCCCCCCACCCCCCCCGAATGTTGTAGAGGTGTACAGAGGGAGTCCCCCC
>NW_017310152.1:8891-10533 GCF_000935625.1 Nanorana parkeri
ATGACATTTATGGAAGCAGTTCGGGGAAAGCTTCATGATTTAGAGGAACAGAAGTCCCATCCTCCTGAACATGGCGGAGAGCGAGCCCTTCCCCAAAACGCTGCAGGACAACCAAACTCTGGTGACAGAAGGCCAGCAGGGTAGTCTCCCCTCAGGTCACATCTCCCGTCCGGCCTTTCCCTAAAAAGGACCGCACCTAATGGCTGCTGCTGGTTATCAGGAGGAATCCCTCTGGGTCAGACTCGGGGGGAGTCTTTGTTGATTTAATGCTTGCCAATGCTTCCACTTGCACCCTGACAGATAAGCTGCACGCCGCTGTGTTACTGCAACAAGCTTTATTGGTAACAGACAGGTCAGGCAGACATACTCTGCCTCATCAGACATGCTTCCATCCAGTGACACGTTTCACCCAATGAGCTCAATCAGGGTGAAATGTTTCATAGGGTGGTCACCTATAATGAGGGAGAGAATGTCTGGTACCAGGAAAGCTTGTTGCGGCAACACAGAGGAGCGCCGCTTATGTGCTTGTATGCCTGGAGGGGAGACGATGGATCCCTGGAAGAGCCGGTGTCATTTACACACATTATCTTACTCCTTGAATATGAAAGCAATACATGGTACACGGAGAGTAGCGGGACCCCCCTCTGGGTGGCTGGGAGTGCAGTCCTGGGATGCCCAGCGGGTGACATTTGGTGTCAGACGAACATGCACCAGAATATTGCACACGTATGAAAATCTCACGCTATGATATTTGGAACACGAGCTCTTCTATAGTCACGGCTCACAAACGTTGTGGCGGCACATAAGGCTGAGAAGTACACAAAGAGGACGTGCTGAATACGAAGAACACGGGACAAGAGGCGCCCACAAAGGCCGGCTCACGATTCTCGCTCACGAAAATGGCAAAATAGACTCATCACCAAATAAATCCTTACACCTCCGGGCGAGCAGAGAGACGCCGTTCCAACCAATCCGTGGAGTCCGCAATGTCTCCTGCGCTCAGTACATGTCACCATGAAATCCTGCGAGGCCAGAAGCCTTAAGTGCTATACGTTGATTGGTGACCACGTGAGCTCATCTCCAGTCCGCTCACGTGGCACCTCGAGGGATTAGGATTCATTGTTCCATTCCACTTTTAGGAACCCGGGACGGTGGAATCATCTCAGAACCTCCAATGTGCGAGGACGCAGGAGGAGGCCTTTTTCTTATATAGATCCAAAAATAACCAAATCTCAAAACGGGGACGTCATTTTTGGTAAGCAATTCCAAATACTGGTAACCAGCTTGTTCAACGCCGGCACTGAACGGTCCACAGGCGGAGACAGACCGCGGGCTGGGCGGTCCACAGGCGGAGACAGACCGCGGGCTGAACGGTCCACAGGCGGAGACAGACCGCGGGCTGAACGGTCCACAGGCGGAGACAGACCGCGGGCTGAACGGTCCACAGGCGGAGACAGACCGCGGGCTGAACGGTCCACAGGCGGAGACAGACCGCGGGCTGGACGGTCCACAGGCGGAGACAGACCGGAGGTCCCCTCGGTGAAAGCTCAGAATTTCAGCTCGGCGTCTTTAATCTCATTCTTCGGAATCTCACCGATCGGCAGATGAACTGCATACAAAACCAGAAGAAGTCAATCTAAAG
>NW_017310152.1:10558-11356 GCF_000935625.1 Nanorana parkeri
AGCGGAAAGAAAAAAAAAATTAGGGTTCACGTTGGCTCCTGTAGAAGGCAAATTCAGGATCCAAGTTGGCTCTTTTGGGGTTCACAATTGCTCTCGTTGAAGACAAGCAAACCGGGGTGTGGAGGACACCGATCCCATGAGTCAGCGGGATGATGGTGGTGGTAGTGGTGGTGAGGATGGTGGTGGTGGTAGGTGGGGTTGTATGGGACAATGCAGCCGATCCTCTGTGGATAAAAGCTGTAGAGACTCCGGACTCTCCTCCTCAGATGCGGAAACTCTCCTCCTTCCCGTCGATGTGTTTGATACGCAGGTAAACGTCCGTTCCGACGCCCTGAAGAGATTTGATGCAGAGGGAACCGCCCAGGTACTCGGCGTACGCCCGGGAGGTCGGCAGGCCAAAGCCAAAGCTGGGACAAAAAAAACAATAAGCATAAAAAAAAAAAAGAATATATATATATATATATAGTCACTACATTCTTCTACAGAACTATCACAACAGACGCTTCACACTGAGACTCCAAACACCCGACTCGTATTAAAACCAGACCATGTGACTCGCCAAACGTTTTGTAATGGTGTCCAGTAGGTCTTGTGACTTAACACAGGATGCATAGCCGGTTGAGGGAACATAGCTTTCCTGCAATGCAGTTAAGCAGTACATCTTGGACGCAGGCTTTTGATTGGCAGTGGCTCCTTGCAGCACCGCTCTCAGAACCAGCAGCCTGTAGTAGCTTAGGGCCACGCTGTGGAACCCCACTATGTCCCCTGCAAATCCATACATTGATCTGCTTACGCAAT
>NW_017310152.1:11745-13558 GCF_000935625.1 Nanorana parkeri
CCCCCGCGCTGCATAGACGGATTGCTCCACGGCATCCTCATGTGTATACACAGTCTGTTTAAAGAGCAGGGGTAGCCAAACTACGGTCCTCCAGCTGTGGTGAAACTACAAATCCCATGATGCATCTCTCTCCGGGAGTCATGCCTGTGGTTGTGAGAATCTTGCAATGCCTCATGGGATTTGTAGTTGCACCACAGCTGGGGGGACGGAGTTTGGCTACCCCTGGTATAGAGCGTGATGACACCAGGATCCTTAGACCGCCGCAGCAGAAGGGGAGAGACGTTCCAGACACTGGTCTCAGAACAAGCCGCCTCGGATGGTCCGGCGAGTATAGACGTGAGGATGCTGAGGAGCAGTCCGTCTGTGCAGCGGAGGAGGAGACACTTCAGTGGTCACAGAAGCAGGGAGCCGGATCGGATGGTCTGGTGAGTATAACCTATTTTAGCACCTAGGTACAAACCAGCATTTAACCCTTTGCAGTGCGGGAGTAGCCCCACAGCAAGGGATAATACATGATTTGCTGGAGTTCTTCTTTATAGTAAGTGGCTGGCACATCATGGACACCAATTGTCCCACTTTTCTTATATAAGAAGCGATCATATCCAACAAAGGGAAGAGTAAACCCCAATCACAGGACAAGAGATGCCAAGCCCGCTTCTCACCCGTGCATGGGCCCCGACTGCCCGCTGTTCACCATATCCACCATATTGCCGAGAGCTGGGGTGACGCGGGAGTCCTGAGTGGTGCTCTCCGCCGTGGTGAAATGATAATCCATCACTTTCTCCAGCTGGTCGCGGGGTATTCCGCCTCCTCGGTCAGATATCCTGCGGAGAAGAGAAATGTCACCTTTATAAAGATCAAATTTGCCCAACGAGATGCAGAGTGACAGCTAGAGCTCGCACCCGAATTTATGGCTATCACGGTGTCACATGATCCAGAACCACGCTGGTGTGGCAGCAGTCTCTGGTGGAGTGGAGGGGGCGGCACAGTCCCGGGGGGACCTGGAGGGGGCGGCACAGTCCCGGGGGGACCTGGAGGGGGCGGCACAGTCCCGGGGGGCCTGGAGTGCGCACAGATGTGCGCTTCTAGCTCCAACAAGGAACTTGTATTAAAGTGATAACAAGGCAAAAACCTTTCTTGATATCGCGGAACATTAACCTTCAGAATGAGATCCGGAAACGATCGATAACTACTCTATACAAAGCGGATTGGTCTTCAGTCAGTCAGTGTTTAGGGCAGAAAATGAACAAGAAGAAGCTGCCATCTTACCGGATGGCCAGATCGATGTCGGTGTTGGCGATGGTGACGACAATCTCGGGGACGTTGTAGGGCGAGTTGCGGTGGCTCTCCATGGTGGCCCTATGAGGACAGAAAAGGAAAATAAATAACGGAGCTCTGGTACTTTTCCCTCTGTTGGCTTCCAGCGCACATCACACATACCGCATGGAGTTCTTCAACAGCTCCGGAATGATGTAATCCAGCGGCATCGGGATGAAGGGGAAACGCGCTGCCACGTGACCGTTAATTCCAACCGGAGGGGCGTTCCCGTACTTGTGTTCACACAGACGCCTAAAAAGTAGAAAGACTTCAGGGCACAAAACTAATGAAAGGACACTTCTCACCCAGAAAGAAAAGCAAACACAAAATGAACAGGCTGCATGCGGTCTCATGGCCATCGTTATTATTTCAGCTTGGGAACCTGAGACAGTTCATATGCTATATTTAGAGATATCACTGCAGATCTATCATGCTAAAAGGTACCAACCCCCTCTCCCTGTTATGAAGCCATTTCCACCCCACCCCCAAAAAAAGG
>NW_017310152.1:13571-13927 GCF_000935625.1 Nanorana parkeri
ACAGACGGGTGCAGATGATGCCCACAAAATCCGCCTGCAGAAAAAAACACAAATGTCACGGGTGCAGTCACCAGAGGGGCAGATTTATATCCAAAACCAGCAATAGAATGATGTGAAGTGACACACAATGGTGATGCCGGGTGGGGAGGGGGGTCATGGAAGCACACAGAGGGCGAGGGTCAGAAGACAGAACTACCCGGTCCTCGTGCAGGGACAGGTGGTGCGTCGCCAGCATCCGAATTCCCAGGCGGGAGGTTAATGTGTTATCCAGGAAGGAGCGAATCACCTTCTCGTCCTGAGGGGAGGAAACGGACGGATTACTTTAGGTCACAGCAAGCGTCATGGTCACAAGACTC
>NW_017310152.1:14094-17260 GCF_000935625.1 Nanorana parkeri
CACCAACGTCTGATAAACCCAGAGAGTCGACCAACTCGTGGCTCCTGTATACCACCGATGCCCCACCCTGAACTCACTGGCAGGATCAACAGGTACTTGTGGGACTTCATTGCAGCCAGAACCCAGAGCATGTGAGATCTGCAAGCCGAGTCCACATTAAAGGGAGCCCCCTCCCCCCCCCAGCAGGGAGTAGTGAGAGGGTGATGTGTACGGCGCCACTGCTAACAATGACCGTCGGCTCTCGGCGTTACCTGGATGTGCTTGCGGCTTTCTCTCAGCCCCTCGGCCAGCAGAGTCACAACGTCCTTATGGTCATCGAGGAGCTGCCGGAGCAGCTTGCAGTACTGACTCTCCACCTCGTTGTCTGTGATCTGTGCGGGGAGAGAGACGGGTCACCTCAGGGACTAAGCACAGGACACGGAGGGGACTAGAGGCGGAGCCACTCACCGGCGGGAACTCGCTCAGCTTCTGGAAGGCGCGAATGTACAACTCATGCTGCAGACAACAAGAAAGATCAATCAGACATCAAATCTGACCTCCTTCAGTCTCCTGCCAGAGCCCCCGGCCCCTTCAGCCTCCTATCTGACCTCCGGCCCCTTCGCTTCAGTCTCCTACCTGACCGCCAGCCCCTCCCCTTCAGTCTCCTATCTGACCGCCGGCCCCTCTCCTTCAGTCTCCTATCTGACCGCCGGCCCCTCCCCTTCAGTCTCCTATCTGACCTCCTGCCCTTTTCCCTTCAGACTCCTGCGTGACCTCCCGGCCCCTTTCCCTTCAGCCTCCTGCGTGACCTCCCGGCCCCTTTCCCTTCAGCCTCCTATCTGACCTCCGGCCCCTCCCCTTCAGTCTCCTATCTGACCTCCGGCCCCTTCCCTTCAGTCTCCTATCTGACCTCCTGCCCCTACCCTTCAGTCTCCTATCTGACCTCCTGCCCCTACCCTTCAGTCGCCTATCTGACCGCCGACCCCCTCCAGACCTCCCGGCCCCTTTCCCTTCAGCCTCCTGCGTGACCTCCCGGCCCCTTTCCCTTCAGCCTCCTATCTGACCTCCGGCCCCTCCCCTTCAGTCTCCTATCTGACCTCCGGCCCCTTCCCTTCAGTCTCCTATCTGACCTCCTGCCCCTACCCTTCAGTCTCCTATCTGACCTCCTGCCCCTACCCTTCAGTCTCCTATCTGACCGCCGGCCCCTCCCCTTCAGTCTCTTGTCTGACCTCCAGCCCCTTCCCTTCAGTCTCCTATCTGACCTCCTGCCCCTTTCCCTTCAGACTCCTGCGTGACCTCCCGGCCCCTTTCCCTTCAGCCTCCTATCTGACTGCCGGCCCCTTTCCCTTCAGACTCCTGCGTGACCTCCCGGCCCCTTTCCCTTCAGCCTCCTATCTGACTGCCGGCCCCTTTCCCTTCAGACTCCTGCGTGACCTCCCGGCCCCTTTCCCTTCAGCCTCCTATCTGACTGCCGGCCCCTCCCCTTCAGTCTCCTATCTGACCGCCGGCCCCTACCCTTCAGTCTCCTATCTGACCGCCGGCCCCTCCCCTTCAGTCTTCTATCTGACCGCCGGGCCTCTCCTCTGATGTCACTGTACACTGGGAGCTTCTCACAATGTGCATTGAAAGCTATAGCAAGTCAGAGAGAGCTCCGCCTCATTTCCTGGCTAGAGAACATCCAGCATCATCTAGCTATTTCCTTCCCAGCCTAGCTATACTCCTCCCGTGAACCAGCCCGCTACTTCTTCGGGGCTAAGGACCCTTGAGAGAGGTACTGAGGCAGGGTGCTGTGATGTTATCAGGTGATCACAGGTACTCACCACGTGTAGGATGGTGGGGTTGCAGCCGATGATGAAGGGCAGATTGCGGAATCCTTTAATTCTGTGAGCAATGCGGACGGGGAGCTCCTTGTGCAAATATCGTGCGCTTTTCTATAAAGAAGGAAAAAAAAAACCTGAAGATCAGGGATGTGAGAAATGTGCAGGAGGAGTGACAACGCAGGAGGAGTGACAACGCAGGAAATACAGAGTCTCCGGATTGTATATATAGATATTTCCTGATGTGGTGTATATATGATCATGCCGGGCCAGAGCGGACACAATGATCTGTTACCCGGAACATCTACAAGTGTCAGTGGCACCCAAGCCAGACCAGGAGCAATCTACCCTTGTCTGGAAAAGAGCAGAGCACTTCCTGCGCCCAGGCACCCCTGACAGCCGGGCACTTCCTGCGCCCAGGCACCCCTGATCTTCCTGCGCCCAGGCACCCCTGATCTTCCTGCGCACAGGCACCCCTGATCTTCCTGCGCACAGGCACCCCTGATCTTCCTGCGCACAGGCACCCCTGACAGCCGGGCACTCCTGTCTGTAGCTTCCTAGCTGTTTATCCGCAGTGTGAGGTCATCTACAGCACTGCTGCCTCAGGAGGTTTGGCGGTCACTGCTGTTCTGCTCTGTGTTCTCCTTGCTGGAGAGGAATCTGTACCCGAGGACCTGCAGTGCAAGCATCTCCCTGCTTCTACATCCATTCTGTGATCTGCGATTCTTCCTCCTCTCCTGCTGCTTCATCATTGGTCGTGGGGGGGGGGGTTGAGGCGGGGGCAGCCCTAACACAAGGAAGCAAAACCCTGCTCCTCTACCAATATGGCCGCCTCCGCACAGAGCAGAACAAGGCACAGCGAGTCCACGATGGGGAAAAGATCAGCTGCAGGGGGGTGAATGGTTCTTGGTCTTCTGTCTGCCGCTTTTGGACACGTTTCATTTCCTGTTTATAGGCCGGGAGCCGATCCCATCTTCTAAGAAGCCAGCAAGTATCAGAACTCATCGTGTGACGCACAATCACAGCTTACCAGAATGTGGCTGCCATCCTGAGATCGGCCCGAGTACAGCATGGTGGTGGGAGTCAGACGCACGGACGGCTAAATAATAATCAATAAAGAAAAACAAGTCAGCAATGCTGCGGCACGATCACACATCCCAAACCCCGCTCCTGCCGCCATCACTGTCCATTACCACAGGCGCTGTATACCCAGACAGAGGAGTTATAAGAGAGGAAAACCGACATGTGGGTGGTATGTATCCGTGACTGAAGAGCTCAGGTACATCTCTAGCAACCATGAGCTAAGGGGTCTATACAGCCCTGTGTACCGAATACCCCCCACCCCCCCTCAAACCCCCCCATACCCTCAC
>NW_017310152.1:17666-20053 GCF_000935625.1 Nanorana parkeri
CTGTGCAAATACGTACCGGGACCCCCGGGGAAGAGGAGCCTAGACTGGGCCCAGCACCTCCAATCCTAAGAGGAGGGAGGGAGAGAGAGGGAGAGAGAGAGAGAGAGAGACTTAATATTAGTCAATGCAGAAAGACAGAGCCCAGCACCACCAGGGGGGAGGAGCCCAGCACAAGACGGAATGCATACTTGCTATGGGATGGGTAACCTTTGACAAATACCGATGTTACTGAACAACTGACGGCTGCCCATCCCAAACTTAATTACCTTATGATTGCAGCTCAAAGATCCACTAGTCGTTTTCATGAAAATGCAGTCTAGTTATCCACTTAAAGTGAAACTTCCTGGGCTAAGATGCTGGCTCAGAGATGAAACACTCATGTATATCCTGGTGCCTGTGCATTTCATGATATTCACAAATATCAAATACAGATCAACCCCAGCTGCAGCCTCTCACTTTGTAAGTTACAATGTTGCAGAAATGCTTCCTGCGGCCTGTAGCAGACTGATCACATTATCTCAATCTAGGCAAAGTCATTTGAAATTCAAGGACAGCTTTTTAAAGTGGCAATAAACACTTATAAACAATTTCAAATGCTGATGTTTGATGTGTGCCAGTTCTTCTGATGTTTCTGCTGGTCTATCCTTACTTCTCATCTGGTCCCCCAATTGCCAATTCCAATAACTATTGTAAGGATAGCTCCTTGGCATGCAGTGTTCCACCAGAACCACCCTTATGTGCACGCCCCAGAGATGTGAATACATACCTCTACTCCTGACCATGCCTTCGAACATCATTCACATGGAGAAAAATTACCGGCTAAAGTTTCTTCTATAACCGACAGTTCAGTGAGTGTTAATCGTCTGTGTTTTTCCACAGCAGTCAGTGGTTCCTTTCACCGACCCCCATGTCACTACTGTGTATTGCACTACACCAACAAACAGTTCAATTGTCCATCTCAGCTAGCAAAGCTTCTTCGTATTGTTTTTTTGCTTTTGCATAACTCTCAAGAATACCAACATTTTGGACCTTACTGGGTCACATCAGTTCTGCCTGAATGAAAGAATCATTCATGGAGCAATAAGATAGCATATATAAAACGGTGTGCTATTTATTATAGGCTGACAGATCAAGACCAGACCGTGTGACATGAAAGGGCACTGAACCCCAGGACATAAGAGTGCCAGTTGCTTAAGACAAGCTCTGCCGAGTTCCCCAATTTGTTTTTTCTGCTCTGCCAGATGCATCGTTAACATTATGTTCACCACCACATCCTCTTATTAAATTCTGCGGGCTTGTGGCCATCAGGAAATTATCTTAGCTCACATGCTGGTCGTTCATTATTGGAGTTAGGAATTTTCACATCAACCGCAATCTTGCTCCCACGCCCACCAACGTTTGGGTTAATGCTGACATTGGAAGGATTCCCCTCGCTGCAAACTATCTGAGGCCATATGCCGAGAAGCTCCTGCCAAATGACACTCAGTGGTGCCAGGGGGCCTGTTGTGACAACCTACACCACAACGAGGTGAGACAAGTCTTTGCAGTGACCAAGTTACCTTGCAAGACTGATGGAGACCTTTAAAATGAACCTGCTCTGCGGAAAATACAGGGTCTGCCCTTTCCGATTTGATTTAGAAAAAGAATGTTAGCTTTCTGGCCACCCCTGGCTTAAATATTTTGAGACACTGAGCCGAAACAAGCACAACAGAAAAGGCAGAGGAAAGACAAGACTCTGAATCAGTATACTTCTTGGGAGTCAGTGACTTAAAGTGGACCTGAACTCAAAAATGGAAAATTTGCTTTATTATGTAGAAGATTTAGAAATGTTATTTGTGTCTTTAAGCAGTACCCTGGACAATCTACCTTTTCCCGTAAGTTCCTCCTGGAAAAATAGCAGTGTACTTCCTGGTATGCGAGTGTCCCTAGGCATTCCTGTATCTACAGCCTCATATATGTATATCTGCAGTGTGAGATCTAAGACACTGCACCTCTGACTGCTAGTCTCAGGAGATTTGGAGTGAGAATGGGTTATGTCACTGTTGTGCTGCTCACTGTTCTCCTAGCTGGAAGCTCTGACACAAGGAAGCAAAACCCTGCTCCTCTACCAATATGGCCGCCTCCGCACAGAGCAGAACAAGGCACAGCGAGTCCACGATGGGGAAAAGATCAGCTGCAGGGGGGTGAATGGTTCTTGGTCTTCTGTCTGCCGCTTTTGGACACGTTTCATTTCCTGTTTATAGGCCGGGAGCCGATCCCATCTTCTAAGAAGCCAGCAAGTATCAGAACTCATCGTGTGACGCACAATCACAGCTTACCAGAATGTGGCTGCCATCCTGAGATCGGCCCGAGTACAGCATGGGGGTGGGGGTCAGACGCACGGGCGG
>NW_017310152.1:20294-20914 GCF_000935625.1 Nanorana parkeri
TCAAACCCCCCCATACCCTCACATAACAGCAGCTAAGGAAAATGAGCTTTATAATATTTCCGGGACAGAAGCAGGTGAGAATCTAACAATATCCTCCGTTGTATTTCTATCCCAGTTTTCATCTCTGACACCAGTCTGGTGGAGTTGTACCTTCACTGACGCCTGGTCGATGCTGGACTGGTTGTAGAAGGAGGTGACGGTCTTGGACCTCTCCCTGGCCAGCTCCACATGGTGGTGATCTGCGGAGGTGGAGCGGGATCTGAGCAATATTAAGGACAGACGAAGAGGAGGAGTCAGGGCCCCTCGAGCCAATGCCTCCAACATGTTCTTTCGCAACATCTTTCAGCACTCGGGTGATTCCTGAGGAAGAGAAGCGCGTCACACAGGATGGGAGAAGACAGACAGAGTGACACATACAGAATCCTCAGCAAATACGTACCGGGAACCCCGGGGAAGAGGAGCCTAGACTGGGCCCAGCACCTCCAATCCTAAGAGGAGGGAGGGAGAGAGAGGGAGAGAGAGAGAGAGAGACTTAATATTAGTCAATGCAGAAAGACAGAGCCCAGCACCACCAGGGGGGAGGAGCCCAGCACAAGGGGGGAGGAGGGAGAGGGAGCCCA
>NW_017310152.1:20972-25308 GCF_000935625.1 Nanorana parkeri
CACCAGAGGGGGGAGCCCTCTGGTGCAGAATATTACAAATATTGCTCTGGCATGAAATGTTGCGGCAGCAGTCGGGTGTCAATCCCGCTATAATTGAGAATCAGTAGAGTCATTTCGCCCTCCAGCACCCAGATTACCTCTACGCCAGTTCAGGTCACAGGAAGGAAGCCGCGAGGAGCTCTATCCATCTGCTGGGAGAGAAGGGACACAGTTTAATTTTGGCACAGCGATGAAAGACGACAGACACATGGAGGGGGGCGGAGAGAGGAATGCAGAAAGGGCTACAAGAAAATGGCCGCCGAGGAGGTACAATAACGGCTTGACTATAATCTTATCTTACATTATCGGTCAAATACACAAAAACAAAAAAACCTCCAAGACTAAACTGGCATCAAGTCACACCGATGTATGTGGCAGGACCTCACCGGCATCTCAGAGGTCAGCGATAGTCTACAAACATCCCTCAGCAGTACAACTGCAGTCTGGCTCTGGCAATCATTAGAGATCTAAGCACCGTGCCCGTGTACTGGCCGGATCAGTACAGCCATTCGCCGGCATTGTATACAGAGCACTGATTGGCTCCAAATGATCCCAAGCAGCTCAGTGTCACAGCACCAGCCTGTCTATGAGGGGGAGAGACATTTCTACATCGTGCTCACCGGAAATGTTGATTCTGATGTCACTGTCTTAAAGGGTCCGTTCACCTTTACAATAACATTCCTTCCTCGTTCCAGCGTCCCCAGTACAGTACATATGGCTCAGATTTTGGGAAAGAATCTTCTTTTCAATGTCATACCTGTAGGCTGTATGCAACCTCTCCCAAGCCTGTCAGAAAAACTCCTAGAGCGACCCACCCCATACTGCCTAGATTGAGCGTCTCATTCTGTCTGGTCTGGAATGCACTGCAGCAGGTTCACACTATTTTCCAGATCAGATTTGGTGCGGAAAATGGTGTGAACCTTGGATTGCAGGACACCCCAGACGATAGACGTGCACCCCCGGCACTACAGGAAGGAGCGCTCCGGCTCGTTCAAAACCCGCACATGTGCAGTGACAGAAGAGCGCCGGGTGTTCAACAAACCAGAGCTGCGGTTCTGCTGAGGGTGCAACCAAACGCCCAGAATGTCCTGCCACCTAGGTGTTCCTCGGAGGGGCTGCGCACGGCCCACAGGTACGACATGGGAAACACAACAACAGAACTGTACTGGGGATGCATGACATTTCATTGTAAAGGAGAACTAACCCTTTAAAGAAGAACTCCGGGATAATAAAAAAAAAACTTACCCTTGCAGTGGCACCGTTTTTTCACGGGTAGCCAAATAAAGCCGTTTTACTCGCCTGAACCCTGGTCCCGTGCTCCCCTCCGCCGCGGATATGGAATGTCCCTCGGCGTCCTCACGTCTAATGCAATAAGCAAAGACAGGGCAGCCATCAGGGGGGTACGGCCGATACTCATGTAAGGGGCCCGGGCAGCCCCCCCGAGTCCCTTACATGACTATTGGCCGACGCTGGAGGCAGAGGCCTGGCCCCAGCATTGCCGCTCCAGCGGCTTCAAGACATCAGTGACGCTGTTCATCTGATGTCGGACTGGCCGGACGTGACGTCACTTCTGGCCGGTCCGACGGCAGACGAGGCCATATGTGCAGGTAAGAGGAGCTAGGAAGCAAGGAAGGAAAGGAGGGAGGGATGCAGCCCTGACTAGCCCACCTGAGACCCCTTCAAAGACAGTCTCAGATGGGCTGTGCAGCATCTATGGTGGGTTCTGCAGGGTCACTCTCAGGTGGCTCCTGTGTCCAGCGCGTCACTAAGCCCTGCTTCCAGCGCGTCACTAAGCCCTGCTTCCAGCGCGTCACTAAGACCTGCGTCCAGCGCGTCACTAAGACATGCGTCCAGCGGCCGGGGGGGCCCGGCCTAAAGCCGTGTAAGAGGCCCCAAAATTTCTGATGGCTGCCCTGAGCAAAGATGTCCCCTGCACACCACACAGCATTTAGGACCAATGCTAGAAATGGCGCCGTGCATATCCAGAAGTAGAAGCAATGAAGATCGCCGGCACTCGCAGGATGAGAGACGCAGAGACGTTCTTTTTATTGTAGGACAATGTCACATGTGTAATATAATCACTATGTTTGCCCTGATGAAGGGACCCTGTGTGGTTGCGAAACGTTGGCTAGATTACACATGCGACATTGTTCCACAAGAAAAATAACTTCTCTGCGCCTCTCATCCTGCGAGTGCCGGAGATCTTCATTGCTTCTACTTCTCACATCTAATGCAGGTAAATGGAACCTGCATATGACATCATCAGACCTTAGACTGTCAGAGCCCAGGGGGTGGAGCAGGAGCTGCGGGGACCGGACTAGCAGAGGGCCCGAAGATCAGGCGAGTATTTGCTTTGCTTGAGCCCCCTAGACCAAACAAGCACTTAACCCTCGCAGTGCCGGGGGTCGCCCACTTTTTTATGTTTATATTAAATCATCATAAAACATTAAATGTAAAGCTCCCCTCCGGGATCCGGGTTTTCGGCCCTGCCCTTTGTCCATCGCCCCCATTTATGGGTTGCTATGCAGATTGAATTTTCCATCTCTGAGCCGCAGTCGGCGATGGGCCCCGTCCTCAGGCTCGGATGGGGACCATTTACAAATGCAGTACAACATTCCAACAATAAAGATGTACATGTTACAACCTGGAAGTGCCATAAAAACAGTTTGTTCTTTATAATTCCAGGTGACGCAGGAACAACAACAGGCAGCGACACGCTCCATGGCCCTAGAACAATTAAATAACCCTAAAAAGTGTAACAATGAAAACATTCGCTTGTGCCGAACGTCCCTGCGAATGAATCCGAATGTGACACAGTCAGGAGCCCAGTTTTCCTTGTTTATAGCCCCCGGGACTCGTACACACAACCCCTATGAAGAACGTGGACTATGTTGATGTTAGCCATGCCTGGCTGCTGGACTGGTCCCGCAGCCCCTGCTCCCCCCGGCTCTGGCGGTCTAAGGACTGATGATGTTCCATTGACCTGCATTAGGATCTACGCTGGAAATAACAAAAAGGAGCAAATCTGAACTGAAAACCTGACCCCTGGCAGTGCCCCGTGTGCCCCCGCACCTCGCTCCCATGCTCGGCGGGCCCGCACCACAAACTCAATGATAACAAACAAGCTGCATGAAAATAAAAATCGACCTGGAAAAGCGCGTCCAGCCGGGGCGCCCGCCCTCTTCCATATGCTTCTTCTGGGAGGGAAGCTCAAGGTTACACACGGATGCCGTGGCCAGGGGGGAAAACCAATCCGACAGGTTTGTGCCTTGGCAGGAGAGGCCCGTGCTTGTTCTGGCTCAGCGAGACGCAGATAACGAGCTCGGGGGAAAACACGGAGCCGCGCGGGAACATTGCACAATGCCAGATGTTTAAAGGAGCCGGGCACCACCATGCAGGAGACCTGCACACGCGGGCAAGGACGTTCCCGCGGGCACAGATGTGCGCCACATACAACATTTCCAGCCTGCCGCTTTAAGAGTCACATACAGCAGGGGTGGCCAAACTCCCGCCCTCCAGCTGTGGTGGAACTACAAACCCCATGATGCATCCCTCTCTGGGAGACGTGTCTGTGGCTGTGAGAACAATGCACTGCCTCATGGGATTTGTAGTTCCACCGCAGCTGGAGCGCCGGAGTTTGGCCACCCCGGTCACACAGAGAAGCACACGGGTCACATCGTAGACTATGGGCGTGCCGAGGCATCTTTTCATACCAGCTTTAAGGGCCATAACTTGGTTCTTCCAGCCTGTGAGAGTGAAAGGCTTGCTTTAAAGTGAACCTGTCACGTCCTAAAAAAAAGGGCTGAGATACCCAGGATGTTCAAATGCAGACATGACAACAGCACTGGATTTTATAGGAACCTCAATGGAGGTCATGGACTCGATATCTACATAGGACCCCCAAGGGTCAGCGGGTCTTTCCTGGACCGTGCTTGGGATCACAAGACTGACTGCACAGGGTTTCAGACCCTATGGCATGTACAGCAATTCCCATATACATGACACATGTGTATCAATATACATGTATGGGGTTCAGCTTTGCTCTGTACATGGTGACTGGTGACCAGCAGGAAGCAGCAAAGGGAAGGAGTGGTGGAAAGAAAGACAAAGAGGAGAAAACGTTGGGGGTCTCTTACCCCTGTGCTGTGAATACCCATACGACAACGCCGCCCGATCCTCAGGATCCTCTCAGAGACCTGCGAGAGAGAAAGAGAGAGTCAGGCGCAGAGACAACACGCAGGAGACCCGCGCCCCGTACCTGGAATCCCAGTGAATGATTGATAGACAGATGTGGGGG
>NW_017310152.1:25448-29516 GCF_000935625.1 Nanorana parkeri
GGGGGGGGGTGATGAGCACACAGTGTCCCCCCTCCCCTCCTCTGCCATTGGAACACAGTGACCTAGTGTGAACCCCGAGGAAGGGGAGAGGCCACAAGACTGTACACAACGCTGCCCGGACAGTCACCGCCCTATGGGAATGTCATGTGACCAGAGAGCAATCATGTAACCATCCGGAAGAGCAGAACTCCTAAAAATGACACATGGCGCCGGACTTATGGAGGCTTTTGTTGTTGTCGGGAGTCTGTGTACACCGGGGAGGACAGATCACACAGGCTTAAAGGAAAAGCAACCAAGAGAGAGAGGGACAGAGCGAGAGAGAGAGAGTGCACAAGAGCGAGCGTGCACGAGAGAGAGCACAAGCAAGAGACAGAGGGAGGGGACAGAGCACAAGCAAGAGACAGAGGGAGGGGACAGAGCACAAGCAAGAGACAGAGGGAGGGGACAGAGCACAAGCAAGAGACAGAGGGAGGGGACAGAGCACAAGCAAGAGACAGAGGGAGGGGACAGAGCACAAGCAAGAGACAGAGGGAGGGGACAGAGCACAAGCAAGAGACAGAGGGAGGGGACAGAGCACAAGCAAGAGACAGAGGGAGGGGACAGAGCACAAGCAAGAGACAGAGGGAGGGGACAGAGCACAAGCAAGAGACAGAGGGAGGGGACAGAGCACAAGCAAGAGACAGAGGGAGGGGACAGAGCACAAGCAAGAGACAGAGGGAGGGGACAGAGCACAAGCAAGAGACAGAGGGAGGGGACAGAGCACAAGCAAGAGACAGAGGGAGGGGACAGAGCACAAGCAAGAGACAGAGGGAGGGGACAGAGCACAAGCAAGAGACAGAGGGAGGGGACAGAGCACAAGCAAGAGACAGAGGGAGGGGACAGAGCACAAGCAAGAGACAGAGGGAGGGGACAGAGCACAAGCAAGAGACAGAGGGAGGGGACAGAGCACAAGCAAGAGACAGAGGGAGGGGACAGAGCACAAGCAAGAGACAGAGGGAGGGGACAGAGCACAAGCAAGAGACAGAGGGAGGGGACAGAGCACAAGCAAGAGACAGAGGGAGGGGACAGAGCACAAGCAAGAGACAGAGGGAGGGGACAGAGCACAAGCAAGAGACAGAGGGAGGGGACAGAGCACAAGCAAGAGACAGAGGGAGGGGACAGAGCACAAGCAAGAGACAGAGGGAGGGGACAGAGCACAAGCAAGAGACAGAGGGAGGGGACAGAGCACAAGCAAGAGACAGAGGGAGGGGACAGAGCACAAGCAAGAGACAGAGGGAGGGGACAGAGCACAAGCAAGAGACAGAGGGAGGGGACAGAGCACAAGCAAGAGACAGAGGGAGGGGACAGAGCACAAGCAAGAGACAGAGGGAGGGGACAGAGCACAAGCAAGAGACAGAGGGAGGGGACAGAGCACAAGCAAGAGACAGAGGGAGGGGACAGAGCACAAGCAAGAGACAGAGGGAGGGGACAGAGCACAAGCAAGAGACAGAGGGAGGGGACAGAGCACAAGCAAGAGACAGAGGGAGGGGACAGAGCACAAGCAAGAGACAGAGGGAGGGGACAGAGCACAAGCAAGAGACAGAGGGAGGGGACAGAGCACAAGCAAGAGACAGAGGGAGGGGACAGAGCACAAGCAAGAGACAGAGGGAGGGGACAGAGCACAAGCAAGAGACAGAGGGAGGGGACAGAGCACAAGCAAGAGACAGAGGGAGGGGACAGAGCACAAGCAAGAGACAGAGGGAGGGGACAGAGCACAAGCAAGAGACAGAGGGAGGGGACAGAGCACAAGCAAGAGACAGAGGGAGGGGACAGAGCACAAGCAAGAGACAGAGGGAGGGGACAGAGCACAAGCAAGAGACAGAGGGAGGGGACAGAGCACAAGCAAGAGACAGAGGGAGGGGACAGAGCACAAGCAAGAGACAGAGGGAGGGGACAGAGCACAAGCAAGAGACAGAGGGAGGGGACAGAGCACAAGCAAGAGACAGAGGGAGGGGACAGAGCACAAGCAAGAGACAGAGGGAGGGGACAGAGCACAAGCAAGAGACAGAGGGAGGGGACAGAGCACAAGCAAGAGACAGAGGGAGGGGACAGAGCACAAGCAAGAGACAGAGGGAGGGGACAGAGCACAAGCAAGAGACAGAGGGAGGGGACAGAGCACAAGCAAGAGACAGAGGGAGGGGACAGAGCACAAGCAAGAGACAGAGGGAGGGGACAGAGCACAAGCAAGAGACAGAGGGAGGGGACAGAGCACAAGCAAGAGACAGAGGGAGGGGACAGAGCACAAGCAAGAGACAGAGGGAGGGGACAGAGCACAAGCAAGAGACAGAGGGAGGGGACAGAGCACAAGCAAGAGACAGAGGGAGGGGACAGAGCACAAGCAAGAGACAGAGGGAGGGGACAGAGCACAAGCAAGAGACAGAGGGAGGGGACAGAGCACAAGCAAGAGACAGAGGGAGGGGACAGAGCACAAGCAAGAGACAGAGGGAGGGGACAGAGCACAAGCAAGAGACAGAGGGAGGGGACAGAGCACAAGCAAGAGACAGAGGGAGGGGACAGAGCACAAGCAAGAGACAGAGGGAGGGGACAGAGCACAAGCAAGAGACAGAGGGAGGGGACAGAGCACAAGCAAGAGACAGAGGGAGGGGACAGAGCACAAGCAAGAGACAGAGGGAGGGGACAGAGCACAAGCAAGAGACAGAGGGAGGGGACAGAGCACAAGCAAGAGACAGAGGGAGGGGACAGAGCACAAGCAAGAGACAGAGGGAGGGGACAGAGCACAAGCAAGAGACAGAGGGAGGGGACAGAGCACAAGCAAGAGACAGAGGGAGGGGACAGAGCACAAGCAAGAGACAGAGGGAGGGGACAGAGCACAAGCAAGAGACAGAGGGAGGGGACAGAGCACAAGCAAGAGACAGAGGGAGGGGACAGAGCACAAGCAAGAGACAGAGGGAGGGGACAGAGCACAAGCAAGAGACAGAGGGAGGGGACAGAGCACAAGCAAGAGACAGAGGGAGGGGACAGAGCACAAGCAAGAGACAGAGGGAGGGGACAGAGCACAAGCAAGAGACAGAGGGAGGGGACAGAGCACAAGCAAGAGACAGAGGGAGGGGACAGAGCACAAGCAAGAGACAGAGGGAGGGGACAGAGCACAAGCAAGAGACAGAGGGAGGGGACAGAGCACAAGCAAGAGACAGAGGGAGGGGACAGAGCACAAGCAAGAGACAGAGGGAGGGGACAGAGCACAAGCAAGAGACAGAGGGAGGGGACAGAGCACAAGCAAGAGACAGAGGGAGGGGACAGAGCACAAGCAAGAGACAGAGGGAGGGGACAGAGCACAAGCAAGAGACAGAGGGAGGGGACAGAGCACAAGCAAGAGACAGAGGGAGGGGACAGAGCACAAGCAAGAGACAGAGGGAGGGGACAGAGCACAAGCAAGAGACAGAGGGAGGGGACAGAGCACAAGCAAGAGACAGAGGGAGGGGACAGAGCACAAGCAAGAGACAGAGGGAGGGGACAGAGCACAAGCAAGAGACAGAGGGAGGGGACAGAGCACAAGCAAGAGACAGAGGGAGGGGACAGAGCACAAGCAAGAGACAGAGGGAGGGGACAGAGCACAAGCAAGAGACAGAGGGAGGGGACAGAGCACAAGCAAGAGACAGAGGGAGGGGACAGAGCACAAGCAAGAGACAGAGGGAGGGGACAGAGCACAAGCAAGAGACAGAGGGAGGGGACAGAGCACAAGCAGGAGACAGAGAGAGGGGGGGACGGAGCACAAGCAGGGGACAGAGAGAGAGAGAGACGGAGCACAAGCAAAAGACAGAGAGAGAGGGAGACGGAGCACAAGCAGGAGACAGAAAGAGAGGGGGACGGAGCACAAGCAGGAGACAATGTGGCGCGCAGCGTGTGTGGAGCCGTGAACAGGGCCAACCAATCAGAAGCCGATTAATCGATGATTGAAAAAGTTGACAATTAGTTGTTGCAGCCCTAGTGAATTGTGTGACCCTAACTAGCATGCAGACCTGGGAAAACAGGAGGAGTACCTGTGATTGTGGAAGTCAAAACACAAAA
>NW_017310153.1:0-29504 GCF_000935625.1 Nanorana parkeri
AAAGCAAAGTATAAGTTCTAAGAGAAGAGCCGTTCAGTATACAGAATATATAAGCGGAGTTATCCTACAAAGGCTGCAAGAAAATGATACCAGCTGAAGCCCGTCTGTACAAGACCATAGAGCTGAAGAGCCCCCAAGGTAAGGATTGTCTCCTTTCTGTCTTTTCTTCATGTTATGTCAATTATATTTCATATATTACTACAAATTTCCCCTTTTCCAGGATACTGAAATATACAAAATAATACCTTTCCATCCCCCAAGAGCAAGACGTCTATTTCCTCACCTCAAAACTCTTTTCTAAAGCAAATTGCACCGACGCATCTACTAAATGAGACAATTATATAACATATGAGGAGGATCTAAACTTTACCAATACATTTAGCTTCTCTCCACCTCCAGTCCTAAGATGATAAAAGCCTTACTGGTGTACTTAAGCTTCTCTGGCTCCTTCCAGGTTCCCTCTAATGCTAAAGTTAAGCTGCGGCAAGCTGTAGAATCCCTTTGGACTCTGCTGCCAGGAATGAGCTGGGCGTGCTGTAGGATCTGGGTTCATGCAGTCCTACTGATTGCCTTCACCCCAACAGCCAATAATTCCTCCACAGGGATCAAGCCCCACACTAGACTTGTGCGACGTCAAAAAATTGTTCTGTTTCGTTTCGTTATATCCGTTATTTCGTAATTCGTGTCCGAAACTCAATTCGGATTCGTACGAAATACGGATTTTCGTTAGTTTCGGCACATTTTCGTAACTGTACGAACATTCGTTATTATGAAGGTAAAAAGCAAAATACCTTTGTTATTATTGGAGTCGCTGTGGTAGTTGTTTTTTTTATCCGAAATACGAATTCCGTTAACGGATTCCGGATCCGAATTTCGTATTTAAAAAAAAAAAACTACCATCAACTCCAATATATTAACAAAGGTATTTTGCTTTTTAACTTCAATATAACGAATGTTCGTAACGAAACGAATCGCACATGTCTACCCCACACCATGGCTACAACCGGAGGATGCTGGGAATTACATTGTTGTAAGTATCCCAGAGGAGATTTTACCATTTTAGGGCTACAAAGGGAGCTGACGGAGATCATATCATATCATTAGAATGATCCCAGTACCACATTACATAGTCATTGCTGAGGACTCACCTGCTGGAAGGTACAGAAAAAGCAAAACATAGGACAGAAGATCCTCCATCTAGTTTTGGATGAGATGGATCTTGTAAAGATGAGCTGGTCTTCTCCTGTGATTGATAAACCTATTGCAGATCTATGAAACGAGGTCTACGGAGGCTGGTTGTGAGTCCGGAGAACTTGTGTAGTATTCAAAGGCTTTCAATAAACTGCTGAGATGACAATGTACCAAATCTCAGTTGCAGGTTAAATATTGTATCTGGGTCATTTTCCATTTCAGTTCTCAGTTCTGACCACATTGACATGGCACTCGTATAGAGAAGAAAGGAAATGGTCAGCTCTGACGTTAATGCTAACCATCCGGAATCTTCAGAACTGTGTTCTAGTCTGACAAGGTATGCTTAAAAACATGTTTCCTGTGAAGGGAACTGCTAATGCTGTTAATAGCATACAAGTCTTCACATCTAACATCAGTACCTGACCTCACAAATGGGTCCATATTCCCCCAGACAGCCTCCAAAATCTTGTGCACGCCTTCTCAGAAGAGTGGAGGATGATGTAGCCACAAAGGGGTCATCTCCATATTAATGGCCATGGTTGTGGAATGGGATGACCAGCAAGCTCATATAGGCGTGATGGTGAAGCGGTCACACATTTGGACATATAATGTGTATATCCTGGTTTTGGGGAAGTTATAACCGTACTAAAAATGTAACATTCAGAATAATAAATGTCTATTGCAAATGAATCAAAGTGCCTCCTTCAAATATTGAAAGCTCTTACATTCATGGAGCTTTGAGAACAGGCCTTCCCCAGACTGTTTCCCCAACCTTGGGAGAGCACAATGGTCTATAATGTGTTTGTATGATGAAGGATTAACTGTACCCTTCTCTGGAAACACCTGGACTCCATCATTTGTGGGGGGTGGTCAGGGCTCCAAGGATGAGGAGTGGTGAATGGAAGTAGGCTCTGATATCCTTACCTCACTATGTCACCAATGTAATGGTCCCCAGGGCACTGTTGGTGACCATTGCCAGTTCTGTTCTTGGAGTGATCTTGGCCCCATGGCAGCCTTATAGTTCTGGTGCTAATGTGACGAGTCAAAGCCAGTGGGCCCTGTGGTACAAGGACAGAGATCCTATCACAGGAGGTACGTAAGCACACTGACATCACAGAAAGTTTTATTTATAAGTCCCTCTCACACCAATGCAATAAGAGGCTTTGTTCCTGAATCCCACATTGGGCTCCGAGAAATGTCCCCTCCTGCACTGGTGTCTTCAGGACTCCCACTGGAACTAATGACACTTGGAGCTTTATCTCTTTGTGTCCCAACACCAATATACAAAGTGGCTTTGCCCTCAGGAAAAAGAGGCCGCCTCTTGAAGAAACCTCCCCTCTGACCTCTCATGATGTCACAAAGGCCAGCCTTCACCTTCTGAGATTGGCACATCAGCTCCCATTGTCACATTGATCATTGATGTGGTAGAGAAGTTGTTTATTGTTAACCATACATGCTTCCTAATGTATTACCCAAAGTAGTCATATATTAGGATGTAATGTTATTGTATTGGGAACTGTATAGAAACCAAGTTCATATCCATGGGGCCACCACTCAGCTTGTGGATACAATTGTAGCATTTCATCTCCTTTAGGTTGGACATCACTGCCATAGTGTATAAGAACAAACTAATGCTCGGGTCCATGTGGAAGGAAGCCACCGAACCACGCCAGTATATAAAACCAAGCATCTAGATGAGGGGAGAAGATACAAACTCCATGTCACTAGTGATTGTGGTGAGTACCAAGTACTGGACACCAGGGAGAGCGTGCTCACCACTAAGTCACTGTATAGGATTGTATTCAGGGGGGTTTATTACCAGTGACCTCCAATGAGGATTGTAAACACATCATGTGACCTGCAGACGTCTTCTTCTAGAAATAAAATGATGATTAATAAGTAAATGTGGGAACCTGTAACGTGTCCTCTGTCTCCTCTTATGTTATAGAGAAGGTTGTATGATTTGTATCATGACATTGTTACTAGAAGAACTGTGATGTCACTTTATGACACCAGAGGAAGGTATTGTACCCAGATATGATCTGTCCAGTGTGTCATCGCATGAGAGAATGGCATTCTTCTATTTTACCTCCAGATGGAACATTCACCCTCATTTCCTCATTTACATCTCATTTACATATAATTTCCTCATTTAAATATCATTTACATCTCATTTGCATCTCATTTCTTACATTGCTTTGTAGCAACCATTATATTCTCCTCTCACCCTAATATCTTCATTCTGTGTTAACTCGTGCCAATCCTCTCCTCCTCTCCCCTTTTCTCCTCTACTCTCCTCCTGCTCTTACCTTCTCTCCTCTCCCCTCCTCTCCCATGTTCTCTTCTACTTTCCTGTCCTTTCACCTTCTCTCCTCCTTATATCTCCTCCTGCTCCAATCTCCTCTCATTTCTCATCCTTTTCTCTCTTCTCCTTTCTCCTATTCTTCTAACTTCTCCTTTCCCCTTCTCTCCTTTCTCCTCCTTTCCACTCCTCTCTTCTCTATTCCCCTTCTTTTGTCTCCTATACTCAGGCTGACAGAGGAGCTCTCGGTGTTTAATATCATCTACAATTCTCGGGAGGTGAAATGGTCAGAAAGTCTCTCGGGTCGTATTATAAAAAGATAACTTTGTGAAGGAAGAGAAGAGATCATATCTGAGACCAGTTCTCCCAGTTCTCCCAGTTCATACCAGTGCAGACAGATACGAGGGTGCTGTGTTGTGGCCGTGTGGTCAGCACCCCACAGTTCCGGGGTCATATCCCAGCAGGGGCCGGTCTGTGGGGAAGTGGAATATTGGCCTCTTGTTTGTTGCCGTTTCCTTCTCACAGACCAAAGCCATCCTTCTGTGTTATTTGTCTGATAGGAATCCCCCCAGTGTGGTGGAGACAATAGAGTGTGAGCTCTGGGGGTGCAGGGAATGATGTCAGTGGTCTCCCATACTGTGCAGTGGAATACGTCAGCACTATGAATAGAATGAATATATGCAGAATAACACCAATAAAAGTCACTTTATTTTCTCATACAAGGGAGATTCTTCCCAACATGACACCATGAGGTGACGCTCTGCGGTCATTGTAGGCGGTGGTCAGCGGAGGTCTTCTTTAATTTGAGGCTTTTCTGTATATCACAGCGGCGTAGGTGACGTCCTGTAAAGATACAAGACTTATAGACATCGGTCGCCATCAATAACTTCTGATTTTATCTCCGTTCCAAAGACTTTAATATCTTCCAGAAGACACGTCCTGCATAATAGTGATACCTATCAGAAGCTTGGAGCCTTCCAATGTGTCCCTGCATTGTATGTGTGGACTCTGCGGCACCTGAGAGAGCGCTGAGGAACCCCAATTTCAGGGTCATTTCTGGCAGATCCGTTTCCTAAATGGTTCATAATGATTCTGTTTTATATCTGCTGTTGTCTCAGCTCCCACCAGATCCCACCAGGTCCTACAAGATGCCATCAGGTCCCTCAGATCCCACCAGATCCAACCAGGTCCCTCAGGTCCCACCAGCTCCCACCAGGTCCCTCAGGTCCCACCAGCTCCCACCTTCTATCTTAGGTTCCCTGGTAGAACTTTTGGATGAGTGTCTCACCCTACTTGTGTACGGTGCCTACTGCTCTAGATACCTCCCCACTCCAAGGCTACGGCACGCGATGCAGAGTAAGTTCGCTGTAAGTGACTTCGGCGTCGGCTGATTCTCTGGCAGCATCTGAGGCAGAGAAGAGACGACAATGACGCATTCTTCTGTGTTACGGTCGCACAATGTAAGATTTCCAGCTGCTGGACTACGGCTTGGGAGTTTCTTGTTATAATGAAGCAAAACCTATTAGCATTTTGTTACATCTATTCGATACGTTTTAAAAACTATACCTGTTGATCCTGCCAGAAATCTAGTGCTGTCCTGTGTAAGCTGTGAATGAAACCTACACAGGTCACTTTGTAGACTACTGACAACCCCTCCCTCCATGTTACGGAGGTGAGTTCCCATGTTCCTCCGTAGATACACTGCAGCGAGTGAGTGTTGTCACCCTAAGCCAGGATATGTGTTACTGGCAGGATCACCAGGTGATGATAAAGGAAAGAAAACTATTGCAGCCGCCACATCTATGGACTGATAACGGTCATACGTGTTGGGGAAATCTGCGGTTGCCGTCCTCTTCGTTGATGTGGACACCGGTGCGGCTTGTGTCTGTACATGAAGAGCAGGAAAGCGGCAACCAGGAGTGAGACCAGAAGAGCCGCCATGATGATCGGTGTGTTGTCTGTACGACTTTTCCCTGCAATAGGAATAGAATGATTGTTATTGGTGAATGAGAACGGATATCGGATATCAGGAGACGGACATTGGACACATGGAGGGGGAAGTGCAACTAAAGACAAAACTTATTTATCTTTGATGTGGACAGAGTGGTGAGGGGTCAGACCCCCTGTCAGATCTTATTACTCTCTATGATCCCCTCTAATGACACTCAGAATTTGTTACATTGTCACTCCACTAGGAGAGTTTAGATCCCTCCTCTGCAATTGTCATCACCAATGTCACCAATGAGGGATAAATCCAAAATCATATTCACCTTTTATCACAATCGGGGTGAAGTGACTACTTTTCCTCACTTTCCCATCCGAAGATCTCACTTCACAGGAATAATTCCAAGAATCCTCCAGCTGAGTGGACTGGACTCCATATTGATTGGGGGGACCGAATTCCTGAACATTCCGTCCATCTCTGTAGAAAGTAAATTGGAGTTGTGTCCGCGGTCTGAGCGGACTGAGACTCGTGTCACATGTAAGGGTCATGTGATCTCCTTCTACCTCCGGATATTGGTTTCCGATGATTGTTGGTTTTACAAACAGCTCTGCAGAGAAGGAGATTCAGGGAGGAACATATATGATATTCTTCTCCAGATAAATCAGAGCAACAAATACAAATATACATTCTTCTGTGAGGCTGGAAAACCTATTGGAAAGTGTAGTGTGAGCTGATGCTGAAGCATAACTTTAAGGAAAAGCTAAGAAACATGGGCGACATTGACATAAAATATTAGAATATTATCACTATGCGGCGTCATCCAGAATATTTAGTAGAATCCGGGCACTTCAAGGACAGCCACATGTATCACCATCGGTCATTCTGTACGAGACAAACTCCTTCTGCTGCCATCCAATTGTATTCTTCTCTTTCTGTTGGGTCCATGTAAGACTTTTGTCCACAGGAGGGAATACTCTCTCACAGAATGTCCAGCTACACCACATAACCCACTAAGGTAAAAGAACAGCAATGTCAACCCGGAAGAGGACATCGGATAACCACGTGGCTACATGTTGCCATTTGTGGTCCTGTCCTTCCCGCAAGGGCCAGCTGTGGATCTTCACTCTCTGATCTCTGCTACTACTCTGCTAACTGCCCCTCCTCCTACTACCCCCTCTTATGTATATACTATTGCTGGAGAAAGACCTCTAGCAGGGACTTAAGGATACTAAACCTCTCTCCATTTCTACACCTGGCAAGGGCACTAGAGAGTTGAGTCTGCCCCAAATACAGTGAATGAGTCAGCTCAGGGAATTATTATGGAATGTTGACCCTCAGACACCCGAGTCTTCTGATTTGGGTTTATATAACTTTCTTCCACCCCTCGGCTGGTCCCGTGATTGACTCACCATTTATCTGGATCTTTATCTCCTGACTCCTCTTCTGTACACTGTTGGTTGTCACTTCACATGAATATTTCCCAGAGTCCTTCACCTGAGCGGACTGAACTCCATATCCGTTAGATGAAGAGAATTCTCCAACATTCCGTCCATCTCTGTAGAAAGCAAATTTCAGTTCTGTCCTCGGTCTGAGCGGACTGAGACTCGTGTCACATGTCAGGGTCATGTGATCTCCTTCTACCACTGGAATTGGGGTCATTATTATCTCTGGAACTTCAAATGGATCTAAAAAGTGATCACAAACACAAACTGTATCAGTCATTTTATCTTCTGTATTGTTGGACATTACGGAGTAAGTCACATGATCGCCTCCTAGAGAAATGACGTGACGTTATCGCCTTCTCATCTACTGCCCGGGACACGCACACCATTCGCAGTGATAATGTGGATCCGATACACCACCAACAAAGTGTAAGAGGGATGATGGAGCCCCGGGACCTGGATAGGAAACCTGGGGCACCCTCACCAGGCTCCAGAGCCCAGCCATGTCTATGGGTCCTGCACATTACATATTACCTGGATTATGAAATAAATCATCAGAAGTCACTGAGAGCAAAGTGCGGAGCCCATGTCAGCCAATCAGAATGAAGGGACATCCCCCCAACAAAATGGGGACTGCAGGAGGACTATTCATGGCTAAATAAACCCCTTTATCTATAATAAAGCTTAGAGACGTGATCTGCCCCGGACTTACTTTGTACATTGATAACATCTTCATCATTGAAAGTTACATATTTTACATAAATCGTATGCAAAATAATTTTCTTTGTACATTTGTATCTCCCGGTGTCCGTCATGTTTACAATTCCTACATGTAATTCAGATGTTTCTCTCCAGCCTTGAATGACAGAATTGTCCTTGTAGAATGTTGTATATTTTCCCATGTAGCCGGAACGATGGTGACACCTCAGAGTCAGATCATCTCCTTCATGAACATAGAGAGGAGCCCGCAGGATCAGCCAGCCTGTAACACAGAGAGACGTCACATGAGGAGATGAAGGATAGAGGACAGACATCATGTTACCTCCAGGAACAGCTACATCAGTATAGGTGCAGTATACAGTATAGTAGATGCTTCCAGTGCTGATCCTCCATGACTTCTCCTATCATATATGTCTCATTTATCAATTATTCTGAATTAAAGTGACTCTGACTGGAAGAAATATTTATATCAGAAGAACCCTGTAATAGAAGATGCCTAATACTTTCCATTGTCCAATCTTCACATTCTGATGTTATAGATGGTATGTCCCCACTGAGTACTGAGGTCTCACCTGCTGGCTGTCTGCTATTGAGTTCAGCTTTCAGAATACATCAGCCATCCAACATGGAAGACCCTAATAGAGACAAGCTTTGGCTGCACTAAGAAGTGAAATCTGGGAATTGCCTGATATTAGATTTCTGGTATTTTGTCTGGAATGGGAGAAGAAGACATTCAGATGGAACATTATCAATGTGATATAATAAACTGACCATCAACAACATCCAGCCTGGCGGTGTCACTTCTTTCTGTACAGGCCCAGCAGCTGTAGTCCCCGCAATGTGCAGTTCCTGCAGATGGAATGGTGATGGATTTTCCTGTATGGACCCATTTACCATCTTTGATCCAAGTGAAGGTCAGATCTCTTCCTCCAGTAGACCCAACATCACACGTCATTGTCATGGAGTCTCCTGTGAAGATCTTCTTCCTGTTTGGGGTGAAGGTCACCACCGGGCTCACTGCCGATCCTTAGGAGGGTGAAAGAAGAATTCTAACTTATGTCATGTTCATTTCCAGCAATAAAATGTAGAATGTTTTAGGGGAGTATAATATCAGATACAATACAAGGATCTCATGTTTAAAGGCCAACTAAACTTTCATCCCAATTCCATCAAAACAAAAAGAGTGCAAAGTCTTAGAGTTTGTTTTCTTTAGAAAGCAGCCACAGCCAGATTAGAAAAGCCTGCTGCAATGGAGGACCTTTGCTCTCTGTGTGGAAGCAGTGGTCTCTCTGCAGAGGTACAACATGCCTTCTTCTGAGTCAGGGCCATACCTCTCCAATCATCAGGGAGAATGAGCTCTTTTGAATGCAGAGCTATGGCTATGACTAAGCAGGGGGCTTCTCGGACCTCTACAGAGAGAACATTGCTTCCACACAGAGAGCAAAGGTCTTTCCCTGCATCATGCACAAACGACAGATCATCCTAAAGGGCATTAGGAAATGCTCCAAAGCAAGAAAAGTGACTTGTGGACAACAAACTTACAAACGGCTAGGTGTGAAAGATTAGAGATGAGCAAATAATGGAAACTGCTCGCTGCTAGGGGAATAGAGGACCCAACTGGTGTAATAACTGTACCTGAAAATTGTAGTCCTAGAGGACTGCTTACCCGTTCCCTATAATGCAGAGCGGAGGACCCCCCACTAATAGGAAGCCCCCACACTATGGGAGAAGAATCTCCAGACCCTTGGAGGTCAGCCAATCCAATAAGGATATAGAATATTTCCATATAAGGAGCTTTCCTCTAGTATAACATTTCCTTATAAGGACAATGATGTCACCCAACGACGTCACTACAATTCTGGCGGCTTTACACCGGAGTCACTAAAACTTTCTACACAATGGTCTGCAGTGTTCTCAGTGGAGATGAGATGAATCGGGATCTGTAACTGCCGGAATTCCCTCTATGATTCCGCTATTTCTATCATTGTACAATAGTGATTGATTTATTGATTGATTGGCAGATGTATAATTAAGACTCACCTGCGTGTCCCAGGACTGTGACTGTAAAATAAGACAAGGAAATGACGACACGTCTGAAATACAAACTTCATTCTATGCAAAGCAAAGTATAAGTTCTAAGAGAAGAGCCGTTCAGTATACAGAATATATAAGCGGAGTTATCCTACAAAGGCTGCAAGAAAATGATACCAGCTGAAGCCCATCTGTACAAGACCATAGAGCTGAAGAGCCCCCGCTTCTGTCGGAGAGTTCTCTTCATCTAACCAATATGGAGTTCAGTCCGCTCAGGTGAAGGACTCTGGGAAATATTCATGTGAAGTGACAACCAACAGTGTACAAAAGAGGAGTCAGGAGATAACGATCCAGATAAATGGTGAGTCAATCACGGGACCGGCCGAGGGGTGGAAGAAAGTTATATAAACCCAAAGCAGAAGACTCGGGTGTCTGAGGGTCAACATTCCATAATAATTCCCCGAGCCGTCCTCTAACTCCAAACAAAGTCATGACTTCCAGTGTTCTGCTAACTGAGAACATATTCCCTATTCTAAAGCACTTCACCATCTACTACATAGACCCTTCATTCTATAATATTATTGTCAATGTCTTCTCTCCAGCAATAGTATATACATTAAAGTGGTAGTTGGAGGAGGGGCAGTGAGCAGAGTAGTAGCAGAGATCAGAGAGTGAAGATCCACTGCTGGCCTTTGCGGGAAGGACAGGACCACAACTGGCAAGATGTAGCCACGTGGTTATCCTCCTCCGGGGTGACGTTGCTGTTCTTCTACCTTAGTGGGTTATCCAGTGTAGGGGGACATTCTGTGAGAGAGTATTCCCTCCTGTGGACACAAGTCTTACATGGACCCAACAGAAGAAGATGAATACACTTGTTGTAAATTATGATTGAAGTAGATAGGGTGTATTCTCATGTATCGCATTCTTTTACCTGATGTTATTTAACACATCTATGCTAACTAGGTTTGTATTGTGTTAGTTTATTGACCAGTGGACCGCCAGGTTTTGTTGATTGTACACAATGGAACAGCTGGAGGGAGTTTTGTCAAAACCTGTTTAGTTAACTAATATCAAAGGGGTAATTAGACCAGCCAATCAGAATCCATCCAGTGTTAGTGAATGGCACTAAACTGTATATGAATAGAGAGCCTAAGGTGGCTAGAAGGAGGGGAGTTCAGAGTCATGAAGAGAGGCACAGAGGTCCATATATAGATTGGAGATATATGCTGGGTAGTTAGAGTGGGTCCTCATGGAACCTTTATCATCTGAGGTCTAGATATTTGACTCTGTATTACTCTGTTGGACTGTTCCTGTTCATCTGTTTCTTCAATCCAATTAAACGCTACTCTCTGGAAAAGAATTGAGGTTGCCTGGATTTTCATATAAATATAAATACATATATTTATTTCACTACAACACTGATGTTTAACTATTACTCTACTTATCCACTAAGTATAGACTAGGGTGAACTCCACAGCATTGTGAGGGTTGGCCCATAGCATTTACTCTGTACACAGAAAGTCTATGGGCCTCCTGCCCCGTCATCCGTGGGCTAGGACATTTCCCAACTCACATCTGCTCATAAATGAAGGAGTGTGATGCTTGTGCCGACATTATTGATCTTATATGACCAGATGGCTGTATTAGGTCATTGTCCTTGACAAAATATATTCATGTGGCCATATAAGGTGTATGATGTCACGGCATTCCCTGGCCACAGGGGGGTTGCAGATGAGGCTTCCTTCTGTGCTTGGAGAGGTTCAAGTTTGGACCAGGTACAGTCCCAACCTGAGCTCATCCCTATTATAGACAAGTTCGAGCAAAGTCTGGTCTGACCCTCTTCAATCTCACAATTAAAGAGCAGCCAGTTCAAGCCATGTGTGCTGGGAGCCGGTAGGGTGAGTTTGGAGCTTCAGCTTACCATCCCTGCAAAGCTGATAGGCACCTGGGACTGCAGAACTGGCGTAATACCTCTACTCTTCAGGTGGCACTAGAGGGTTATGTAAAGTATACTGACCTCGTTTTACTGGCACATATCAGCAATTTTGGGATTTTGGATGTCTACATGAGAAAGGCTTTTAAGTTCCATGCCTAAGATACGTTATATGCACATATACTCCTTTGGGTTGATTGTTGTTGATATGAATGGCCTGGGGACAAAGTCTCTTTAACTCTTAACCCTCCACCCCTAACACTTCACCTGAACCTTATGAGCTTTCCCCTTACTACTTAGCACCCCTGAACCCTGAAGCCTAATGCTAACCTATCAAAAAAGACATACTGCACATGAACCCTTATTGCACTGCGTTCTCACCTCCAGCTTTGTTGGGAATCTACATCAATAGCATGCTGATCCCTCCCCAAAACCTTGTAGCACTGAGATTACGGCACCAACGTACACTGATCTGAGAAAAATCACATTGTAGCAACCTGGTTAAATCAGTAAACCCGGAAGACTAGACAATATCTCATACAGAGTGACAGAAGGTGACACATCTGCTCGTCCTTGAAGTCCCGGGATTCTACTAAATCTTCTGGATGACTCCGGATAGTGATAATATTTTATGTTGATGTCACCTTTTTCCTTGCATAGCGTTAAAGGAATGTTTCACCGCTGGCTCACACAGAACTTTCTAGTCTCACAGAATAAAGTGTTTGTATTTGTTGCTCTGATTTATCTGGTAAAGAATATAATACATTTTCTTCCCTGAATTTCCTTCTCTGCAGAGAATCCAACAATCATCGGAAACCAATATCCGGAGGCAGAAGGAGATCACATGACCCTGACATGTGACACGAGTCTCAGTCCGCTCAGGCCGAGGACACAACTCCAATTTGCTTTCTACAGAGATGGACGGAAGGTTCAGGAATTCGGTTCCTCCAATCAATATGGAGTCCAGTCCGCTCAGCTGGAGGATTCTGGGAGTTATTCCTGTGATGTGACAACATCGGATGGCAAAGTGAGGAACAGTAGTCACTTCCTCCCGATTGTGATAAAAGGTGAATATGATTTATCCCTGAACAGATCACAATGATACCGCCAGCCTCAGGATACAAGGCGTCCTGTGCAGAGTTATAGACGTCACCCAACCCATACAATTCTGTCCTGCAGATGCTGGGGAAGCTTCTAGAGATTTATAGGGAGGGGCAGCAGAATTTTATGATATTTTATGAAATTTCTAGATGACTCCAAATCTGACATTGCCTTTGCCAAAGTTTTTTGGGATATTTTTGGCAAAATCAGTTGATAGTGTAGCCCTCCCGCCTTCCCCGGTCCGCGCTATCCCAATACAGGATAACACTACCGGTGGCTCTGAAGGGGAGATCTACAATAAACTGAACTAGCGGGTCTCCCCGTCTTTCCTCTATAAGAAACCTCTACCATGGATCCATAGCACTCCAGCACACCTTGTGTTAGTGGGTTGGTTGCTATGAGTTACTACAGCTCCGATTCTTCTTGTCTAGGGGTATTGTTACTCGCTTTGCCCATCAGTACTTACCGCCCTTCTGTTGAACGATTGAAGTGAGGTCCAGACAATAGTTGTGATGCTGGAAACATTTATTGAAGAACTTCAGGGAGAGAGGTAGAGGAGGGATAGGATCATATCGGTAGGTGTAGACTCCATGGCTTCTCTGACAGTGTGGCTACAGCTTCCATGCACCGCAGGCCCAGATCTCTGACACGGCATCACTCGAGGTAAGAGGTACTGATCTCTGTCTTTAGCAGCAGCAACCACTGGACCTGCTGCCACCAGGCTCCTGGGCAATTCCAAGGCTAGTCCCCAGGCTTTGAGGGCCTAGCCAGCTCAGGCAGTCCAGTGCAGCCTCCCCGTAGCCAGGGTCCACCCCGAGTATTTATCTCCTCTCCCAGCATGCTCCTTCAACAGTGATTGGCTTGGAAAGGATATCTACTCCTAGCAATCCCATTGGCTGTTCTGTTCTATCACCAAGGGCGCACCCTGCAGTACCTCTGGCAGCAGACAGATGGCAGCAATGATAGATTGTTTAGGGGAAGAACCACATGAACCCAGACTACAGATTAATATCAGACCCCCCTACAGTCTGATAAACACTAGATTCAATATCCCCCTTTCCACCAGGACGCTACAATTATAATTGGAGGAAAATCTTTATCAAAATGTTACAGAATTTTGTCACTACTTCCTGCTAATTTTAACTTTTTTATTAGAGCTGTTTTCCACCCCTGTGCTGAATGTAAGCGCTACTGAAGTCTTAAAAGGTGACAACACGACCCTGACATGTGACACGAGTCTCAGTCCGCTCAGACCGGGGATAGAACTCCAATTTGCTTTCTACAGAGATGGACGGAAAGTTCAGGAATTCAATTCCTCCAATCAATATGGAGTCCGGTCCGCTCAGCTGGAGGATTCTGGGAATTATTCCTGTGACGTGATATCTTCAGCCAACATTTCTAAGAACAGTGAGGATGTCTCTGTCCAGATAAGAGGTAAATGTTACTCCCTCAGTTATGAAGACATTTAAAATGAATCTGAAGTCAAAGAAGGAAATGAAGTTTAGTCTTTAGTTGCACTTCCCCCTCCATGTGTCCAATGTCCGTCTCCTGATATCCGATATCCGTTCTCATTCACCAATAACAATCATTCTATTCCTATTGCAGGGAAAAGTCGTACAGACAACACACCGATCATCATGGCGGCTCTTCTGGTCTCACTCCTGGTTGCCGCTTTCCTGCTCTTCATGTACAGACACAAGCTGCACCGGTGTCCACATCAACGAAGAGGACGGCAACCTCAGATTCCCCCAACACGTATGACCGTTATCAATGTAATAAAGGAGTAATGAGAACTAGGAGGTGGTAGAAATGACAAAGCAACAACCTAACGGAAGCTTCTCCAATATACATGAAAGTACAACCAGACCCAAGAACAATAATATCATATACTGGAGCTCACCGGTCCTTAGATGTGGCGGCTGCATTAGTATTTTTTTTTTAAACCTGGTGATCCTGCCAGTAAAACACTTCCTGTCTTAGAGTGACAACACTCACTCACATCAAAGTATCTATAGAGGAACAAGAGAACTATATAACACCCCTATCTCCTCATCTCCATAACATGGTTGGGGTTGGACAGAAGGCCACAGAGGTGACCTTGTAGCTTTCATAACATCACATAGTACACAGGACAGCGCTACATTTCTGGCAGGTCAATAGTTTTCTTTTTAATTATCAAACAGATTTAGTTAAATCCTTTAAATGAAATATATTTTGCTCCACCTCTCCACCTGTAAGGACTTCATCATAGAGACACAAATAATTTCTTATGGGAAAAACACTTTTTTTTTTTTTTTTTAGCCCGTGGACGTGCATCAAACTTCCCCCTGTGAACAAAAAAAGTGAACCGTGAAATCACAGCACACAAAAAACGTGCACAAGGGTGCAAGGTCCTTCAAAAGAAGGGACCTACTTTCCCGACCCCCCGGGGCGCAAGGCTCCTGACAGGGGTTGAGACTGGTGGTCCACCAACCTGAAGGCCGTGGACCATTTCCTATGGGGACCTGCCGAAACAGGTCCCCCTCAGTACTAGGCAAGGAGGAACCCCGTTCGAGGCACAGAATCTCCTCCCAGCGTCAGGAATAGGCCCCGAAGAAACCTTCACCTTTCGCATCTGTGGGTCAAATAGTAAAATAAAAAAGTGCCAATTCGTGCATAGAGTGCATTAATAAATCTAAAGTGCCAGTGCACCACTCTGACAGGCCTTAGGGGCCGGAGTGCAAAAAATATTGCCCCAGACTAGCCATAAGGCCTGTCTTGGAGGCGAAGTGCAGAAAATTGCAATGTGGTGTGTGACCAAGTGCCAGTGAGTCATGTGGGTTCCCACACCCATGTGACTTTCTGGGCACCCCTGGGACGCCACCCCCAGGGGGCACAACACCACGGGCTTCTGCCGCCCCCGAACCCTCGAGCCTTGACCAAGCTTCGCATCTTATTCAGTCAGTAGGAGGCGGTGTCACTTCTTTCTGTACAGGCCCAGCAGCTGTAGTCCCCGCAATGTGCAGTTCCTGCAGATGGAATGGTGATGGATTTTCCTGTATGGACCCATTTACCATCTTTGATCCAAGTGAAGGTCAGATCTCTTCCTCCAGTAGACCCAACATCACACGTCATTGTCATGGAGTCTCCTGTGAAGATCTTCTTCCTGTTTGGGGTGAAGGTCACCACCGGGCTCACTGCCGATCCTTAGGAGGGTGAAAGAAGAATTCTAACTTATGTCATGTTCATTTCCAGCAATAAAATGTAGAATGTTTTAGGGGAGTATAATATCAGATACAATACAAGGATCTCATGTTTAAAGGCCAACTAAACTTTCATCCCAATTCCATCAAAACAAAAAGAGTGCAAAGTCTTAGAGTTTGTTTTCTTTAGAAAGCAGCCACAGCCAGATTAGAAAAGCCTGCTGCAATGGAGGACCTTTGCTCTCTGTGTGGAAGCAGTGGTCTCTCTGCAGAGGTACAACATGCCTTCTTCTGAGTCAGGGCCATACCTCTCCAATCATCAGGGAGAATGAGCTCTTTTGAATGCAGAGCTATGGCTATGACTAAGCAGGGGGCTTCTCGGACCTCTACAGAGAGAACATTGCTTCCACACAGAGAGCAAAGGTCTTTCCCTGCATCATGCACAAACGACAGATCATCCTAAAGGGCATTAGGAAATGCTCCAAAGCAAGAAAAGTGACTTGTGGACAACAAACTTACAAACGGCTAGGTGTGAAAGATTAGAGATGAGCAAATAATGGAAACTGCTCGCTGCTAGGGGAATAGAGGACCCAACTGGTGTAATAACTGTACCTGAAAATTGTAGTCCTAGAGGACTGCTTACCCGTTCCCTATAATGCAGAGCGGAGGACCCCCCACTAATAGGAAGCCCCCACACTATGGGAGAAGAATCTCCAGACCCTTGGAGGTCAGCCAATCCAATAAGGATATAGAATATTTCCATATAAGGAGCTTTCCTCTAGTATAAAATTTCCTTGAAAGGACAATGATGTCACCCAACGACGTCACTACAATTCTGGCGGCTTTACACCCCAATCACTAAAACTTTCCACACAATGGTCTGCAGTATTCTCAGTGTAGATGAGATGAATCGGGATCTGTAACTGCCGGAATTCCCTCTATGATTCCGCTATTTCTATCATTTTACTATAGTGATTGATTGATTGGCTGGCAGATGTATAATAAAGACTCACCTGCGTGTCCCAGGACTGTGGCTGTAAAATAAGACAAGGAAATGACGACACGTCTGCAATAGAAACTTCATTCTATGCAAAGCAAAGTATAAGTTCTAAGAGAAGAACCGTTCAGTATACAGAATATATAAGCGGAGTTATCCTATAAAGGCTGCAAGAAAATGATACCAGCTGAAGCCCGTCTGTACAAGACCATAGAGCTGAAGAGCCCCCAAGGTAAGGATTGTCTCCTTTCTGTCTTTTCTTCATGTTATGTCAATTATATTTCATATATTACTACAAATTTCCCCTTTTCCAGGATACTGAAATATACAAAATAATACCTTTCCATCCCCCAAGAGCAAGACGTCTATTTCCTCACCTCAAAACTCTTTTCTAAAGCAAATTGCACCGACGCATCTACTAATGAGACAATTATATAACATTTGAGGAGGATCTAAACTTTACCAATACATTTAGCTTCTCTCCACCTCCAGTCCTAAGATGATAAAAGCCTTACTGGTGTACTTAAGCTTCTCAGGCTCCTTCCAGGTTCCCTTTACTACAACTACTGAGCTGCGGCATGCTGTAGGATCTGGGTTCAGGCAGTGGTACCGATTAGTTGCCTGCACCCCAACAGCCAATCATTCCTGCACAGGGATCATGCCCCACACCATGGCTACAACCAGAGGATGGTGGGAAGGAAGTTGGTGTGAGTATTCCAGAGGGGACTTTTATCATTTTAAGGCTACAAAGGGGGCTCATTGAGACCTTTGCTTCTTAATAAACTTTGCTCATTCTCACCCTCTCTGCAGCAGAAATGTTACTTTGCCCTAAGAACATCATTATATTATATCATTAGAATGATCCCAGTAGCACTTTACATAGTCATTGCAGAGGACTCACCTGCTGGAAGGTACAGAAAAACCAGAACATATGACAGAAGATCCTCCATCTAGTTTTGTCATGTAGAGATGAGCTGGCCTCCTCTTCTCCTGTGATTGATAAACCTATTGCAGGTCTATGAAACGAGGTCTACGGGGGCTAGTTGTGAGTCCGGAGATCTTGCGTTGTGTACAAAGGCTTTCAACAAACATCTGAGATGACAATGCACCAAACCTCAGTTGCAGGTTAAATACTGTATCTGGGTCATTTCCATGCCAGTTCTCAGTTCTGAGAGCTCAGACCAATGAGCAGACCACATAGACATGGCACCCGTATAGAGAAGAAAGGAAATGATCAGCTTTGAGGTTAATGCTAACAATCTAGAATCTTCAGAACTGCGCTCTACGCTGGCAAGGTATGCCTACTATCAGATCAAGATGTAATCTCTGTCATCACTGTGCCCACATATTGTTTCCTGTGATGGGAACTGCTAATACTGTTAATAGCATACAAAGACATTGTAGGCAATTGTGTACTTGCAGCCTTGTGGTCACAGTTTGATGAAGACCCTTTTCTGTTCCTCCATGACTGTCCCCTGTGTACAAAGCCAGCTCCATACAGACATGGTGTGACCAGCTTGGTGTAGAGGAACTCGACTGGCCTCAACCCTGAACACCTTTGGGATGAATTGGAACATCAATTGTGAGCTGGGTCTTCTATTCTAACATCAGTACCTGACCTCACAAATGGGCCCATATTCCCCCAGACAGCCTCCAAAATCTTGTGCACGCCTTCTCAGAAGAGTGCAGGATGATACAGCCACAAAGGGGTCAGCTCCATATTAATGGCCATGGTTGTGGAATGGGATGACCAGCAAGCTCATATAGGTGTGATGGGGAAGTGGTCACACATTTGGACATATAATGTGCATATCCTGGTTTTGGGGAAGGTATAACCGTACTAAAAATGTAACATATATATTATATCATTAGAATGATCCCAGTAGCACTTTACATAGTCATTGCAGAGGACTCACCTGCTGGAAGGTACAGAAAAACCAGAACATATGACAGAAGATCCTCCATCTAGTTTTGTCATGTAGAGATGAGCTGGCCTCCTCTTCTCCTGTGATTGATAAACCTATTGCAGGTCTATGAAACGAGGTCTACGGGGGCTAGTTGTGAGTCCGGAGATCTTGCGTTGTGTACAAAGGCTTTCAACAAACATCTGAGATGACAATGCACCAAACCTCAGTTGCAGGTTAAATACTGTATCTGGGTCATTTCCATGCCAGTTCTCAGTTCTGAGAGCTCAGACCAATGAGCAGACCACATAGACATGGCACCCGTATAGAGAAGAAAGGAAATGATCAGCTTTGAGGTTAATGCTAACAATCTAGAATCTTCAGAACTGCGCTCTACGCTGGCAAGGTATGCCTACTATCAGATCAAGATGTAATCTCTGTCATCACTGTGCCCACATATTGTTTCCTGTGATGGGAACTGCTAATACTGTTAATAGCATACAAAGACATTGTAGGCAATTGTGTACTTGCAGCCTTGTGGTCACAGTTTGATGAAGACCCTTTTCTGTTCCTCCATGACTGTCCCCTGTGTACAAAGCCAGCTCCATACAGACATGGTGTGACCAGCTTGGTGTAGAGGAACTCGACTGGCCTCAACCCTGAACACCTTTGGGATGAATTGGAACATCAATTGTGAGCTGGGTCTTCTATTCTAACATCAGTACCTGACCTCACAAATGGGCCCATATTCCCCCAGACAGCCTCCAAAATCTTGTGCACGCCTTCTCAGAAGAGTGCAGGATGATACAGCCACAAAGGGGTCAGCTCCATATTAATGGCCATGGTTGTGGAATGGGATGACCAGCAAGCTCATATAGGTGTGATGGGGAAGTGGTCACACATTTGGACATATAATGTGCATATCCTGGTTTTGGGGAAGGTATAACCGTACTAAAAATGTAACATTCAGAATAATAAAACTTCTATTGCAAATGAATCAAATTGCCTCCTTAAAATATTGAAAGCTCTTACATTCATGGAACTTTGAGAACAGGCCTTCCCCAGACTGTTGCCCCAACATTGGGAGAGCACAATGGTCTAAAATGTGTTTGTTTGATGAAGGATTAACTGTTCCCTTCACTGGAAACCCCGGGACTCCATCATTTGTGGGGGGTGGTCAGGGCCCCGAGGATGAGGAGTGGTGGATGGAAGTAGGCTCTGATATGTTTACCTGACTATGTCACCAATGTAATGGTCCCCAGAGCCTGTTGGTGACCATTGCCAGTTCTGTTACTTCTTTTTTTTTTTTAAATCTTTTTATTCATTTTGCAAGTTTAGTTATACAACATGACACCAACATGGTGCCTAGACATCAACACTTAACAATACATTTCGGCATAAAATATGCCCATTCCTACATAAAACCCCCACCCCCCATCAACTCCCGTCAAAACAAAAGTTGCACAATCAGGAAGCCCATTATCAACATGTATCAATTTCCCATCTCCTGCGCCTGGAACTGTGCTGAAACCGTTATGAGGTGACCTCTGTACTCTCTCCCCGCCCCTGCTGGGGTGCATTCCCGTGTAAAGTATGAAGTAGAGGTAAGACCGTCACAGGTACCATTCTATCAGCAATCTATCCCTAAAGTGGGTGGTCACACCCCTAGTGTATTACCCAGGCTATGCTACGTCCAGCCATGACTAATGAATGAGGAAGCCGACTATTCCCATAGTTCTTATATGGAGAAGAAGAGAAACAAGAGAGACATATCCCGGGATCGAGCGGCAATGTGTAGCCAGAGATTATAAATAGACATGACTAGAGACCAACATGGCGGAATGATTGGGCACAACCCCCACACGTAAGTGATAGATCCTCCATGAAGCTTCCGGCAAGCAGATATAAGATTAGATGAGGAGAATGTTGCGGCTGTACATACAGGTTGTGGACCCTCATATGGGATCAGCGTTTTGGTTCAGAGGGAGTCTCGGGGCTTTCCCACACGTTGTCGTAGTTTCTGGGCCTCCTGACTTCCTGTTATCACTTCCCAGAGTATAAGGATGATGATCAGTAATAACACCAGTCCAGACAACGCCAATCGTATAATATTAGAAATTGTCAAATCCACAGAATTTCCACCTGAAAGAGACAAAGAAAATCCCCATTATAACATTTCAATGTATGGTGCGTGTGTGTCACTTACCTGGGGAGGAGATGGCACCCGGATGTACTATGGGAAGAAGACAAGATGGCGGAGGCAGTGTGATGGGCAATGTTCTGCTGGGACACCTCGCCATTCATGTGGATGTCACTCTGACACGTACCACCGACCTAAACATTGTCCCTGACCAAGTCCCCCCCTTCATGGAGACGGTTTTCCCTGATGGCAGTGGCCTCTCTCAGCAGGATAATGAGCCCTGCCACACGGCACACATGGATGAAGAATGGTTTGCGGAAGAACAACGAGTTTGAGGTAATGACTCCGCCTCCAAATTCTCCAGATCCAAAACCAATCAATCATCTGTGGGATGTGCTGGAGAAACAAGTCCGATCCATGGAGGCCGATCACCTCACATCTTACAGGACTTATAGGATCTGCAACTGACGGCTCGGTGCCAGATACCACAGCACACCTTCAGAGGTCTAGTGGAGTTCATGCCTGGACGGGTCAGGAGAAGGGAGACCTACTCAATGTTTGGAGGTCATGCAGATACCACAGCATACCTTCAGAGGTCTAGTGGAGTCCATGCCTGGACGGGTCAGGAGAAGGGGGACCTACTAAATATTAGGGGGGTCATCCAGATACCACAGCATACCTTCAGAGGTCTAGTGGAGTTCATGCCTGGACGGGTCAGGAGAAGGGAGACCTACTCAATATTACTGGGTCATCCAGATACCACAGCATACCTTCAGAGGTCTAGTGGAGTCCATGCCTGGACAGGTCAGGAGAAGCGGGAGAGATATATGTAGATATTATTTAAATCTTTTGGTTTATAAATGAGTATAGGAACATTTAATGAAACTGATTCTTCTTTAGACTATCTCTGATCTTTGATTTATAATTTGGGAGGAGGGGGAGGGGAGTCACTACTATTTTTAATTTTCATTTGTCAAATTTTCCACTTCAGCTATTGAGCTCCATCAACACTGGACTTTTAAATACACAGGAGACAAGGAGATCCTGGGAAACATGTGAAAGAAAGCCAAGAGCTCCCCCATCTGGCTGCTTAAGAAGATACAAATACGTTTACAATGTGTCACATTCATATTCACATTAGAAGAACTATTATCATAAATTTTACCATCATAAAGAAAATATTAAACTTCTTATGAAAGGTTTTGAACAGAATGTGGACATTTTTGAGCCTTTCTCAGGTTTTTATTCCTATCTGCGTCCTGTTTGGGGGATTTACCCTTTATATTGTCTTCAGTACAGGAAGTGATGGGAAAGCTGAACTGAGAATTGAAGGGAAATCTTCCAATGGGGATTTGATGACAATTGTATAATTGGGGATTTGACTTTGAAGAGGTTTTTTCTTACTTCCTCTCGTGTTTCTGGGATAGGAAGTGAAGGGAAATCTCTCAGAGGGAACACAAAGATGGGACAGCAAATATAAAAGCCTGACAGGGGCATCAACTATTCCTTACTGTGTCCAAATGTAACAACAAAACATATTTCATACACTTTAGCCAAACCTCAGTATGATAACTATAAACACATCATCACCCCCTACTACTTACCTTGTATCTGAATAAAGACCACCGCGCTCTTCTTCACAAGCCTGGCTGAAGATCTCACATCACAGGAATAATTCCCAGAATCCTCCAGCTGAGCGGACCGGACTCCATATTGATTGGAGGAATTGAATTCCTGAACTTTCCGTCCATCTCTGTAGAAAGCAAATTGGAGTTCTATCCCCGGTCTGAGCGGACTGAGACTCGTGTCACATGTCAGGGTCATGGCGTCACCTTCTAGGACTTTAATAGTGCTTACATTCAGCACCGGGGTGGAAAACAGCTCTAAAATCGGTCTGAGCGGACTGAGACTCTTGTCACATGTCAGGGTCGTGTTGTCACCTTCTAAGATGTCAGCAGTGCTTACATTCAGCACCGGGGTGGAAAACAGCTCTAAAAAAGATTAAACTCTTATTTTTTTTGCAGGAATGAGTATTAACATTCTGTAAAATTTTGGTAAAATTATTATTAATTGCTTTTGCTAAAAATATCTAAAATCTTTGGCAAAGTCAGAATCAGTTTTAGAGTCATTTAGGGCATAACATCTCTTTTTTAACCCTAAAATGTTGCTGCTCATCCCTATAATTCTCTAGAAGCTTCCCCAGCATCTGCAGGACAGAATTGTACGGGTTGAGTGACGTCTATAACTCTGCACAGGACGTCTTGTATCCTGAGGCTGGCGGTATCATTGTGATCTGTTCAGGAATAAATCATATTCACCTTTTATCACAATCGGGAGGAAGTGACTACTTTTCCTCACTTTGCCATCCGAAGTTCTCACGTCACAGGAATAATTCCCAGAATCCTCCAGCTGAGCGGACTGGACTCCATAGTGATTGGAGGAACCGAATTCCTGAACATTCCGTCCATCTCTGTAGAAAGCAAATTGGAGTTGTGTCCCCGGTCTGAGCGGACTGAGACTCGTGTCACATGTCAGGGTCATGTGATCACCTTCTACCTCCGGATATTGGATTCCGATGATTGTTGGTCTCTCTGCAGAGAAGGAAATTCAGGGAGGAACATATATGATATTCTTCTCCAGTTAAATCAGAGCAACAAATACAAATATATTCTTCTGTGAGGCTGGAAAACCTATTGGAAAGTTCTGTGTGAGCCAGCGGTGAACCATTCCTTCAATGATATCAAAGGAAACATTGGTGACATCAACATAAAATATTATCACAATCCGGAGTCATCCAGAAGATTTAGTAGAATCCCGGCACTTCAAGGACGAGCAGATGTGTCACCATCTATCATTCTGTATGACACATTTTCTAGTCTTCCGGGTTTGCTGGTTTCACCGGGTTCATACAATGTGATTTTTCTCAGATCAGTGTACGTTGGTGCCGTAATCTCAGTGCTACAAGGTTTTGGGGAGGGATCAGCATGCTATTGATGTAGATTCCCAACAAAGGTGGAGATGCACACAGTGCAATAGGGTTCATGTGTAGTATGTCTTTTTGATAGGTCAGCATTAGGCTTCAGGATTCAGGGGTGCTAAGTAGTAATGGGAAAGCTCAGTGTAAGGTTCAGGTGAAGTGTTAGGGGTGGAGGGTTAAGAGTTAAAGAGACTTTCTCACCAGACCATTCATATCAACAACAATCAACCCAAAGGAGTATATGGGCATATAACGTATTTGAGGTATGGTACTTAAAAGCCTCCCTTGTGTAGATATCCAAAATGCCCAAACTGCTGATGGGTGCCTATGAAACGAGGTACCTGACCCTCTAGTGCCTCCAGTTCTCCGGTCCCAGGGGCCTAAGAGTTTTGCAGGGGTGGTGAGTTGAAGCTCCAAACTTTCCCCACTAGTTCCCGACACGTTCACATAGGTCAACCATTCTGAGCTCAGCTTTAGACAGGGAATACCTTACATACACAGGAGTCCTCCACAATATCCCTGGTTCCAGGTCCACCGTCCTACTCTCCGGCACATGACTTTCACTTTCCTGCCTCAAACTGGCTGCTCTTTAAATGTGAGATTGAAGATGGTCAGACCAGACTTTGCTCAAACTTGTGTTTACTATGGATGAGCTTAGGTTGGGACTGAACCAGGCCCAAACTTGAGCTTGCCCAAGCACAGAAGGAAGCTGCCACCACCCAATCAGCTGCGGCCAGGGAATGAAGTGACATCATTGACCTTATATGGCCACATGGATATATTCAGTCAAGGACAATGACCTAATACAGCCATCTGGTCATATAAGATCAATAATGTCAGCACAAGCATCACACTCCTTTATTTATGAGCAGTTGTGAGTCGGGAAATGATCTAGCCCACGGATGACGGGGCAGGAGGCCCATAGACTTTTTGTGTACAGAGTAAATGGGCCAACCCTCGAAATGCTACGGAGTTCACCCTAGTCTGTACTTAGTGGATAAGTATAGAAAAAGTTAAACATCAGTGAATTAATCTTCTTCTGTTGGGTCCATGTAAGACTTGCGTCCACAGGAGGGAATACTCTCTCACAGAACGTCCAGCTACACCGTATAACCCACTAAGGTAGAAGAACAGCAACGTCACCCCGGAGGGGAACATCGGATAACCACGTGGCTACATCTTGCCAGTTGTGGTCCGGTCCTTCCCGCAAGGGCCATCAGTGGATCTTCACTCTGTGATCTCTGCTTGCTGCCCTTCTTCCAACTGCCCCTCCTCCTCCTACCCCTCTTATGTATATACTATTGCTGGAGAGGAGACATTGACAACAATATTATAGAATGAAGGGTCTATGTTGTAGATGGTGAAGTGTTTTAGAATAGGGAATATGTTCTCAGTTAGCAGAACACTGGAAGTCATGACTTTGTTTGGAGTTAGAGGACGGCTCGGGGAATTATTATGGAATGTTGACCCTCAGACACCCGAGTCTTCTGATTTGGGTTTATATAACTTTCCTCCATCCCTCGGTTGGTCCCGTGATTGACTCACCATTTATCTGGATCTTTATCTCCTGACTCCTCTTCTGTACACTGTTGGTTGTCACTTCACATGAATATTTCCCAGAGTCCTTCACCTGAGCGGACTGAACTCCATATCGGTTAGATGAAGAGAATTCTCCAACATTCCGTCCATCTCTATAGAAAGCAAATTTCAGTTCTGTCCTCGGTCTGAGCGGACTGAGACTCGTGTCACATGTCAGGGTCATGTGATCTCCTTCTACCACTGGAATTGGGGTCATTATTATCTCTGGAACTGCAAATAGCTCTAAAAAGTGATCACAAACACAAACTGTATCATTCATTTTATCTTCTGTATTGTTGGACATTACGGAGTAAGTCACATGATCGTCTCCTAGAGAAATGCCGTGACGTTATCGCCTTCTCATCTACTGCCCGGGACACGCACACCATTCACAGTGATAATGTGGAACCGATACACCACCAACAAAGTGTAAGAGGGATGATGGAGCCCCGGGACCTGGATAGGAAACCTGGGACACCTTCACCAGGCTCCAGAGCCCAGCCATGTCTATGGGTCCTGCACTTTACACATTACCTGGATTATGAAATAAATCATCAGAATTCACTAAGAGAAAAGTGCGGAGCCCATGTCAGCCAATCAGAATTCAGGGACATCCCCCCAACACAATGGGGGCTGCAGGAGAACTATTCATTGCTAAATAGACCCCTTTATCTATAATAAAGCTTAGAGACGTGATCTGCCCCGGACTTACTTTGTACATTGATAACATCTTCATCATTGTAAGTTACAAATTTCATATAAGGCTCAGGCAAAAAAATTTCCTTTATACATTTGTATCTCCCGCTGTTCGTCATGTTTACATTTTCTACATGTAATTCAGATGTTTCTTTCCAGCCTTGAATGACAGAACCGTCCTTGTAGAATGTTGTATATTTTGCAGTGTAGCCGGAACGATGGTGACACCTCAGAGTCAGATCATCTCCTTCATGTACATAGAGAGGAGCCCGCAGGATCAGCGTGCCTGAAACACAGAGAGACGTCACATGAGGAGATGAAGGATAGAGGACAGACATCATGTTACCTCCAGGAACAGCTACATCAGTATAGGTGCAGTATACAGTATAGTAGATGCTTCATGTGCTGATCCTCCGTGACGTCTCCTATCATATATGTCTCATTTATCAATCAGTCTGAATTAAAGGGACTCTGTGACTGGAAGAAATATTTATATCAGAAGAACTCTGTAATAGAAGATGCCTAAAACTTACCATTGTCCATTTTGGTGTTATAAGATGTCCCCACTGAGTACTATGGTCTCACCTGCTGGCTGTCTGCTATTGAGTTCAGCTTTCAGAATACATCAGCCATACAACATGGGTGACCCTAATAGAGACAAGCTTTGGCTGCACTAAGAAGTGAATCTGGGAATTCCCTGATATTAGATTTCTTGTATTTTGTCTGGAATGGGAGAAGAAGACATTCAGATGGAACATTATCAATGTGATATAATGAACTGACCACCAACAACATCCAGTCTGGCGTTGTCACTTCTTTCCGTACTGGTCCCGCAGCTGTAGTATCCGCTATGTGCAGTTTCTGCAGATAGAATGGTGAAGGTTTTTCCTGTATGGTCCCATTTACCATCTTTGTACCAGGTGTAGGTCAGATCTCCTCCTCCAGTAGACCCAACATCACACGTCATTGTTATAGACTCTCCTATGAGGATCTTCTTCCAGTTTGGGGTGAAGGTCACCACCGGGCTCACTGCCGATCCTGAAGAGGGATAAAGAAGAATTCTGACTTATGTCATGTTCATTTCCAGCAATGTAATGTTTTAGGAGAGTCTAATATCAGATACAATACAAGGATCTCATGTTTAAAGGCCAACTAAACTTTCAATTCAATTCCAGTGGACTTGTTCAGCTAAATTCATCTCAGGTCCATCAGAACAAAAAGAGTGCAAAGTCCTACAGTTTGTTTTCTTTAGAAAGCAGCTACACCTGGAGTAGAAAAGCCTGCTGCAGAGCAGGACCTTTACTCTCTGTGTGGAAGCAGTGGTTTCTCCTCAGAAGTACAACATGTCCCCTTCTGACTCAGAGCTAGAGCTCTCCAATCAGCAGGGAGAATGAGCTCTTTTGACTAGCAGGGGGATTGTCAGACCTCTACAGAGAGAACACTGCTTCCACACAGAGAGCAAAGGTCCTTCCCTGCAGCTGTCAGGATGCCGGGGGCGTCACCTCCCCACGGGGTCAGAGGGTACGGCGTAGTATGAGGCCTCCCTTCGGCCTGGCAGGACCACGGGAGCTCCAACGGCAACTGTGCTTGCGCGAGTCTCGTGGCGGGCGTGCGCGCAGTACACAGCCTGCGTGCGCACCCCGGGAACACAAGCATAGCACGCATGCGCCTGTTTGGGCCTCAGGTGTGGGCCTTGCCGGGGGAGGTTCCCCAGCCCACACATACCGCCTCTTGCCTGTCATTGGCTCTCGGGGAGGGAAGCCTCTGGGTTGCCTCGGTGACCAAGGGCGGACTCGCACCGCCTGGCTATAAAAACCTGGCCAGAGCTCTGGCTCATTGCTGAGTTATTCCACCTCATGGTGTGACATACGAAGCTCCCCTCCTATGTGCCTTGCTGCCAGTTTCCTGAACCCTCTGCTGACTTCCCGTGTACCGACCTTGGACCGACTATCGCCTCTGACCCTTTGCTGCCTGCCTCGACCTCGGATTGCCTTTGACTACCCCTTTGGATTGCCCCTTGTTACCTTTGCCTTCTGACTTTTCAGGCTGCTTCCTGCCAGCTGGTTCCCTCTGTGCTATTTGCCTGTGGACACACCTGACAGCAGCATGCAGAAGGGACAGGTTATCCTAAAAGGGCCTTCAGCATCGCTGTTGCACTTTATTGGTGGTGTTCCAGTTGGCATTATGAGATGCTCCAAAGCTAGAAAAGTGACTTATGGCCAACAAAATGACATAGTGCTGGGTGTGAAACATTAGAGACGAGAGACTAATGGAAAATCCTCTGTGCTAGGGGAATAGAGGACCCAATTGGTATAATACCTGAACCTGAAAATTGTAGTCCTAGAGGACTGCTTACCCGTTCCCTATATTGCAGAGTAGGGGACCCCCCACTAACAGGAAGCCCCCACACTATGGAAGAAGAATCTCTAGCCCCTTGGAGGTCAGACAATCCAATAGGGACATAGAATATTTCCATATAAGGAGCTTTCCTCTAGTATAACATTCCCTTATAAGGACAATGTGTAACAACGCGGCGGTTGAGTGTATGGATCTCAACTGCGGAGGTAAGTAGTATGCTTGGGAGGTTGGAGTCTGTCTCTTTGTCAGTGAACAATTCCTGGGACACACACTCCACATAGTTCAAAAGGAGGGTAAGGAATTGTAGAACATCATGCACCGTCTTTTGTAGAATGAGGTGTAAGTATCGTACTTCCCCAGGGCTTATTACCTCATACCCCCAATGTGCAAATACACTGACCGTTAACTAATTAATACAATTAATGAAAGTTAAACAAACATAAAGGAACTCGATTAGTCACAAGGTAAGTATTGGTCATGCACAGCAATTGTACGTACACCCGATTCGGGTATTGTTCACATGAGACTTGTAGTTCACCCAGCATACAAACGAGCAACATGCTGTGAGATTAGGCAGAGTAGCAATGGAACAGTCAGTAGTGATTTGGTCACACACCGCAGCGTGGGTAACACAGAAATCGTTAGAGGTTTCTTGCGATTCAGCTGAGATTGGGCAGCAGAGTCTCCACTTGGCAGTTGGTAGCAATAGAATGGGAAGATTCCTTAGGCAGCATGGAGGATCCGTGGGATGAGAAATGGCCGTGACTCTCACAGTGTTCCAGGCTGTGAGGTCGGGGCAATTCAGCAGAGGACGAATGCTCAGCATTCACAGAGCATTAGTAGAACGCTGAGCATTCGTATGCACTGCGTCTTTAAGCTGACGTGCGGGGGGAGGAGCCGCACGACGCATCCAGCGTGTGCGGCCAAGGAGAGTGGCGCTGGAGCGAGCGGAGGTGAGTCTGTTACACAATGATGTCACCCAGCAACGTCACTACAATTCTGGCGGC
>NW_017310154.1:0-7707 GCF_000935625.1 Nanorana parkeri
CTCTCTCCTCTATACACACAGTGTGTACCCCCCTCTCTCTCTCTCCTCTATACACACAGTGTGTACCCCTCTCTCTCTCCTCTATACACACAGTGTGTACCCCCCTCTCTCTCCTCTATACGCATGGTGTGTCCCCCCCTCTCTCTCCTCTATACGCATGGTGTGTCCCCCCCTCTCTCTCCTCTATACGCATGGTGTGTCCCCCCCTCTCTCTCCTCTATACGCATGGTGTGTCCCCCCCTCTCTCTCCTCTATACGCATGGTGTGTCCCCCCCTCTCTCTCCTCTATACGCATGGTGTGTCCCCCCCTCTCTCTCCTCTATACGCATGGTGTGTCCCCCCCTCTCTCTCCTCTATACGCATGGTGTGTCCCCCCCTCTCTCTCCTCTATACGCATGGTGTGTCCCCCCCTCTCTCTCCTCTATACGCATGGTGTGTCCCCCCCTCTCTCTCCTCTATACGCATGGTGTGTCCCCCCCTCTCTCTCCTCTATACGCATGGTGTGTCCCCCCCTCTCTCTCCTCTATACGCATGGTGTGTCCCCCCCTCTCTCTCCTCTATACGCATGGTGTGTCCCCCCCTCTCTCTCCTCTATACGCATGGTGTGTCCCCCCCTCTCTCTCCTCTATACGCATGGTGTGTCCCCCCCTCTCTCTCCTCTATACGCATGGTGTGTCCCCCCCTCTCTCTCCTCTATACGCATGGTGTGTCCCCCCCTCTCTCTCCTCTATACGCATGGTGTGTCCCCCCCTCTCTCTCCTCTATACGCATGGTGTGTCCCCCCCTCTCTCTCCTCTATACGCATGGTGTGTCCCCCCCTCTCTCTCCTCTATACGCATGGTGTGTCCCCCCCTCTCTCTCCTCTATACGCATGGTGTGTCCCCCCCTCTCTCTCCTCTATACGCATGGTGTGTCCCCCCCTCTCTCTCCTCTATACGCATGGTGTGTCCCCCCCTCTCTCTCCTCTATACGCATGGTGTGTCCCCCCCTCTCTCTCCTCTATACGCATGGTGTGTCCCCCCCTCTCTCTCCTCTATACGCATGGTGTGTCCCCCCCTCTCTCTCCTCTATACGCATGGTGTGTCCCCCCCTCTCTCTCCTCTATACGCATGGTGTGTCCCCCCCTCTCTCTCCTCTATACGCATGGTGTGTCCCCCCCTCTCTCTCCTCTATACGCATGGTGTGTCCCCCCCTCTCTCTCCTCTATACGCATGGTGTGTCCCCCCCTCTCTCTCCTCTATACGCATGGTGTGTCCCCCCCTCTCTCTCCTCTATACGCATGGTGTGTCCCCCCCTCTCTCTCCTCTATACGCATGGTGTGTCCCCCCCTCTCTCTCCTCTATACGCATGGTGTGTCCCCCCCTCTCTCTCCTCTATACGCATGGTGTGTCCCCCCCTCTCTCTCCTCTATACGCATGGTGTGTCCCCCCCTCTCTCTCCTCTATACGCATGGTGTGTCCCCCCCTCTCTCTCCTCTATACGCATGGTGTGTCCCCCCCTCTCTCTCCTCTATACGCATGGTGTGTCCCCCCCTCTCTCTCCTCTATACGCATGGTGTGTCCCCCCCTCTCTCTCCTCTATACGCATGGTGTGTCCCCCCCTCTCTCTCCTCTATACGCATGGTGTGTCCCCCCCTCTCTCTCCTCTATACGCATGGTGTGTCCCCCCCTCTCTCTCCTCTATACGCATGGTGTGTCCCCCCCTCTCTCTCCTCTATACGCATGGTGTGTCCCCCCCTCTCTCTCCTCTATACGCATGGTGTGTCCCCCCCTCTCTCTCCTCTATACGCATGGTGTGTCCCCCCCTCTCTCTCCTCTATACGCATGGTGTGTCCCCCCCTCTCTCTCCTCTATACGCATGGTGTGTCCCCCCCTCTCTCTCCTCTATACGCATGGTGTGTCCCCCCCTCTCTCTCCTCTATACGCATGGTGTGTCCCCCCCTCTCTCTCCTCTATACGCATGGTGTGTCCCCCCCTCTCTCTCCTCTATACGCATGGTGTGTCCCCCCCTCTCTCTCCTCTATACGCATGGTGTGTCCCCCCCTCTCTCTCCTCTATACGCATGGTGTGTCCCCCCCTCTCTCTCCTCTATACGCATGGTGTGTCCCCCCCTCTCTCTCCTCTATACGCATGGTGTGTCCCCCCCTCTCTCTCCTCTATACGCATGGTGTGTCCCCCCCTCTCTCTCCTCTATACGCATGGTGTGTCCCCCCCTCTCTCTCCTCTATACGCATGGTGTGTCCCCCCCTCTCTCTCCTCTATACGCATGGTGTGTCCCCCCCTCTCTCTCCTCTATACGCATGGTGTGTCCCCCCCTCTCTCTCCTCTATACGCATGGTGTGTCCCCCCCTCTCTCTCCTCTATACGCATGGTGTGTCCCCCCCTCTCTCTCCTCTATACGCATGGTGTGTCCCCCCCTCTCTCTCCTCTATACGCATGGTGTGTCCCCCCCTCTCTCTCCTCTATACGCATGGTGTGTCCCCCCCTCTCTCTCCTCTATACGCATGGTGTGTCCCCCCCTCTCTCTCCTCTATACGCATGGTGTGTCCCCCCCTCTCTCTCCTCTATACGCATGGTGTGTCCCCCCCTCTCTCTCCTCTATACGCATGGTGTGTCCCCCCCTCTCTCTCCTCTATACGCATGGTGTGTCCCCCCCTCTCTCTCCTCTATACGCATGGTGTGTCCCCCCCTCTCTCTCCTCTATACGCATGGTGTGTCCCCCCCTCTCTCTCCTCTATACGCATGGTGTGTCCCCCCCTCTCTCTCCTCTATACGCATGGTGTGTCCCCCCCTCTCTCTCCTCTATACGCATGGTGTGTCCCCCCCTCTCTCTCCTCTATACGCATGGTGTGTCCCCCCCTCTCTCTCCTCTATACGCATGGTGTGTCCCCCCCTCTCTCTCCTCTATACGCATGGTGTGTCCCCCCCTCTCTCTCCTCTATACGCATGGTGTGTCCCCCCCTCTCTCTCCTCTATACGCATGGTGTGTCCCCCCCTCTCTCTCCTCTATACGCATGGTGTGTCCCCCCCTCTCTCTCCTCTATACGCATGGTGTGTCCCCCCCTCTCTCTCCTCTATACGCATGGTGTGTCCCCCCCTCTCTCTCCTCTATACGCATGGTGTGTCCCCCCCTCTCTCTCCTCTATACGCATGGTGTGTCCCCCCCTCTCTCTCCTCTATACGCATGGTGTGTCCCCCCCTCTCTCTCCTCTATACGCATGGTGTGTCCCCCCCTCTCTCTCCTCTATACGCATGGTGTGTCCCCCCCTCTCTCTCCTCTATACGCATGGTGTGTCCCCCCCTCTCTCTCCTCTATACGCATGGTGTGTCCCCCCCTCTCTCTCCTCTATACGCATGGTGTGTCCCCCCCTCTCTCTCCTCTATACGCATGGTGTGTCCCCCCCTCTCTCTCCTCTATACGCATGGTGTGTCCCCCCCTCTCTCTCCTCTATACGCATGGTGTGTCCCCCCCTCTCTCTCCTCTATACGCATGGTGTGTCCCCCCCTCTCTCTCCTCTATACGCATGGTGTGTCCCCCCCTCTCTCTCCTCTATACGCATGGTGTGTCCCCCCCTCTCTCTCCTCTATACGCATGGTGTGTCCCCCCCTCTCTCTCCTCTATACGCATGGTGTGTCCCCCCCTCTCTCTCCTCTATACGCATGGTGTGTCCCCCCCTCTCTCTCCTCTATACGCATGGTGTGTCCCCCCCTCTCTCTCCTCTATACGCATGGTGTGTCCCCCCCTCTCTCTCCTCTATACGCATGGTGTGTCCCCCCCTCTCTCTCCTCTATACGCATGGTGTGTCCCCCCCTCTCTCTCCTCTATACGCATGGTGTGTCCCCCCCTCTCTCTCCTCTATACGCATGGTGTGTCCCCCCCTCTCTCTCCTCTATACGCATGGTGTGTCCCCCCCTCTCTCTCCTCTATACGCATGGTGTGTCCCCCCCTCTCTCTCCTCTATACGCATGGTGTGTCCCCCCCTCTCTCTCCTCTATACGCATGGTGTGTCCCCCCCTCTCTCTCCTCTATACGCATGGTGTGTCCCCCCCTCTCTCTCCTCTATACGCATGGTGTGTCCCCCCCTCTCTCTCCTCTATACGCATGGTGTGTCCCCCCCTCTCTCTCCTCTATACGCATGGTGTGTCCCCCCCTCTCTCTCCTCTATACGCATGGTGTGTCCCCCCCTCTCTCTCCTCTATACGCATGGTGTGTCCCCCCCTCTCTCTCCTCTATACGCATGGTGTGTCCCCCCCTCTCTCTCCTCTATACGCATGGTGTGTCCCCCCCTCTCTCTCCTCTATACGCATGGTGTGTCCCCCCCTCTCTCTCCTCTATACGCATGGTGTGTCCCCCCCTCTCTCTCCTCTATACGCATGGTGTGTCCCCCCCTCTCTCTCCTCTATACGCATGGTGTGTCCCCCCCTCTCTCTCCTCTATACACACAGTGTGTACCCCCTCTCTCTGCTCTATACACAGTGTGTACCCCCCTCTCCTCTATACACACGGCGTGTACCCCTCTCTCCTCTATACACACGTCGTGTACCCCCCTCTCCTCTATACACACGGCGTGTACCCCCCTCTCCTCTATACACATGGCGTGTACCCCCCTCTCCTCTATACACATGGCGTGTACCCCCCTCTCCTCTATACACATGGCGTGTACCCCCCTCTCCTCTATACACATGGCGTGTACCCCCCTCTCCTCTATACACATGGCGTGTACCCCCCTCTCCTCTATACACATGGCGTGTACCCCCCTCTCCTCTATACACATGGCGTGTACCCCCCTCTCCTCTATACACATGGCGTGTACCCCCCTCTCCTCTATACACATGGCGTGTACCCCCCTCTCCTCTATACACATGGCGTGTACCCCCCTCTCCTCTATACACATGGCGTGTACCCCCCTCTCCTCTATACACATGGCGTGTACCCCCCTCTCCTCTATACACATGGCGTGTACCCCCCTCTCCTCTATACACATGGCGTGTACCCCCCTCTCCTCTATACACATGGCGTGTACCCCCCTCTCCTCTATACACATGGCGTGTACCCCCCTCTCCTCTATACACATGGCGTGTACCCCCCTCTCCTCTATACACATGGCGTGTACCCCCCTCTCCTCTATACACATGGCGTGTACCCCCCTCTCCTCTATACACATGGCGTGTACCCCCCTCTCCTCTATACACATGGCGTGTACCCCCCTCTCCTCTATACACATGGCGTGTACCCCCCTCTCCTCTATACACATGGCGTGTACCCCCCTCTCCTCTATACACATGGCGTGTACCCCCCTCTCCTCTATACACATGGCGTGTACCCCCCTCTCCTCTATACACATGGCGTGTACCCCCCTCTCCTCTATACACATGGCGTGTACCCCCCTCTCCTCTATACACATGGCGTGTACCCCCCTCTCCTCTATACACATGGCGTGTACCCCCCTCTCCTCTATACACATGGCGTGTACCCCCCTCTCCTCTATACACATGGCGTGTACCCCCCTCTCCTCTATACACATGGCGTGTACCCCCCTCTCCTCTATACACATGGCGTGTACCCCCCTCTCCTCTATACACATGGCGTGTACCCCCCTCTCCTCTATACACATGGCGTGTACCCCCCTCTCCTCTATACACACAGTGTGTACCCCCTCTATACACATGGTGTGTACCCCCTTTCTCCTCAATACACACGGTGTGTACCCTCTTTAATACAGTGTTTTGTGGGCGGGTATTCCAATGTAACCAATCAGCGCACAGTTAGACTCTGTGCAGGTTATTACAAAGGGGGCGGAGTTTATTTCTCACTGACGCGCAATGGGACTGTGTGGTCACGTGACAAACCGTGTTGGGGCATGACGTCATCAGGCGGCGCGCTCTCTGTGTACCCGGAAGTGTACAGTGTATTCTCCATGGGTGCTGATCAGTGCTTTCCCGGGGGGCACCTGATGCCTGTGCGGACTCGGGGCCCTCTAACCCCCCGCCGCATTATGCTCAGCACTCCCTGCGGTATAATGTCCGTAGGGGAAGGTTGGCCAAAAGGGAAATCTCCAGGGGCGGAGCTGGGACCCAGGCAAGGGGCGGAGCTGGGACTCCTTGAGGGAGCAGAACTAGGAACCCAGAAGGGTGGAGACAGAGTTAAGTTGGGATGTGCAGGTGTCAGAGGAGGGGTGAGGGAAGTGAAGGATTATGGGATGGTGGGTGGGTCTCTATCAGATTTGGATCTGTGTTCCCCATTGGTCTCCAGCTTTGCTCGGGTGACATCTCCTTTAAGGCTCCGGGTGGCTGTGGTTGATGCGGAGTCCTTAGTGAGGGCGGGGGTCTTGCAGGAAGTGGGGGGCCCCTTGGATCGCGGCTCGGCTCTGTGGGTGAGTAAGAAGCAGTTGCGAGATTTGGGTTTATATCACCGGGAGTGGGTGTGGGTGTCCCCGCCTGACTTCACTGAGGGGGGAACGAGACACCTCGCCGTTATACTGGCCGCAGAACTATGTCTGGGGAACCCCAACAAATACAACCACCTGCTGAGCGGACGGTGGGGGCCCCCCGGAACCGCACTCATCTCTGCCACACTCAGCTTTAACCTGACCACTGAAAGCGGGCCAATAAACGAGGTCCTTGTACAGGTGAGACCCCACCCTCAACTCAATCGTCCTATCACAGTCTATTATCTGAATACTCCTCCTATTGTTCTCTGAGACAACTCCCACTGTTACCTGGGACTCCTCCCATTGTTGTTGTGGACTCCTCCCACTATTAATCAAGACTCATCCCACTGTTACCTGGGACTCCTTCCATTGTGATTGTGGACTCCTCCCACTGTTAGCTATACTCCTCCCACTGTTATATGAGACACCTCCCTCTTTTGACTGAGAACTCCCACTGTTATCTACACTCCTCCCATTATTGTGGACTCCTCCCACTATTATCAAGACTCATCCCACTGTTACCAGGGACTCCTGCCATTGTTATTGTGGACTACTCCCACTGGTATATAAACTCCTCCCACTGTTACCTGGGACTCCTCCCACTATTATTTCAGACAACTTGTTTTTATTGTGGACTCCTCCCACTGGTATCTAGACTATGTGGAATACGGAGTTCAGCCCATTCCGGTGTCCGGTATATGATGGGGAGTCTCTTCTGCTCATTATACACGATATTACCAAAAATATTGGCCCCTCCCCCTCCAAATCATGTGATTCAGATGTTCCGTGACATTTCCCGGCTACTAAATATTCCGCCGCGGTCGCCTGTTACTGGGATTATAACAAAGTGGAAGCAACCGGGAACAACAGCAACTCAGCCACGAAGTGGTCGGCCACGTCACATGACAGAGCGGGGTCAGCGCATGCTGAGGCGCTCAGTGCGCAGAAGTCGCCAACTGTCTGCAGAGTCAATAGCTACAGACCTCCAAACTCCATGCGGCCGTCAGATTGGCGCAACAACAGTGCGTAGAGAGCGTCATGGAATGGGGGGCGGAGCAGCTGCATCCAAGCCGCACATCACCAAGTGCAATGCAAAGCGTGGGATGCCGCGGTGTAACGCACGCCGCCACTGGACTCTAGAGAAGTGGAGGCGTGGTCTCTGGAGGGACCAATCACGCTTCTCTGTCTGGCAATCCGATGGGCGTGTCTAGGTTTGGTGGTTGCCAGGAGAACGGTACTTGCCTGACTGCATTGTGCCAAGTGTAAAGTTTTGGGGG
>NW_017310154.1:11459-12042 GCF_000935625.1 Nanorana parkeri
CTGGGGGGCCATTAGAGGGCGGAGCCAACCCAATGCTGAACCCTACGGACTAAGACTGGGGGGCAATTAGAGGGCGGGGCCAACCCAATGCTGAACCCTACGGACTAAGACTGGGGGCCATTAGAGGGCTGGGCCAACCCAATGCTGAACCCTATTGACTTAGACTGGGGGGCCATTAGAGGGCGGAGCTAACCCAATGCTGAACCCTATTGACTTAGACTGGGGGGCCATTAGAGGGCGGAGCTAACCCAATGCTGAACCCTATTGACTTAGACTGGGGGGCCATTAGAGTTCATGTGCGTGTAAAGGCCGGAGCCCAATACTTTTGGTAATATAATGTATATGGAGTTCAGCCCATTCCGGTGTCTGGTATATGATGTGGAGTCTCTTCTGGTCATTATATACGGAGTTGAGTTCAGAGGCGGCAGAGAGGGGTCCATCCTAAACCGCAGAGCCACCGGTGACAGCGACACCCACTAAGGCACCAGAAGGCCAATCCCGTGACTTGGATCTGAGCCTGGAAAGGACATCCCCCAAGTGACACCCAGTGTCCTCCTGAAGGAACCCAGAGAAGATCCTTCAC
>NW_017310154.1:13059-16659 GCF_000935625.1 Nanorana parkeri
AACCGGACCAGGACCCCCCCATAATACACCCCAATATAGACAGGACACGCAACTGGACCAGGACCCCTCCATGCATTCCGGCGCCAACACACAACTGCCAAAGGTTTCACTTCTGCTGCTTTCTCTGTGTAGACGTTCTTTGTGTTTCCTCTTCCTGGGTCCCCTTGGTGTCGGTGGTGCGGCACACTTGGGTTCCCCTTCCATTGAGGGAATAGACCCGATTCTCTGTTGCTGCTTCCTTGGGGCCAAGGCCCTTGGTAAAGTGGCCCCAAGAAGAAGAAGCATGTGCTCCAGGGAACCGTTAGCTTGACTCAGGATCTGCCACGTCCTGCAGCCGCCCCCCATCTTCTGGTAAGGAGGAGATGATGTCCTCCTTCTACTCCATCAGGTCACATGGGACATCCCAAACCTCTTCTGCCTCATGCCGGCCATGACAGTTCCATTGTCAGAATCTTTGTTTCGTTTCTCATAGAAGGAAGAAGAATTCTGACGGTGGTGAATGTGGTTTGTGTTCGGGGATATTGCAATGTGAATGTGCCGAGCTGTCCGATAAGTCTGCAATTTCATTCACGTAGCCGGTCTGGAGATGACCCGGTGATGGCGAGACTCAATGGTCCTGGCAGCTGAAGTCCCGCCCTCCTGGACTGCCAGGGAGGGAGGAAACGAGTGACCACGGCTCTTCTCTGATGAAGAAGATGGATCCCGCCAGAGTTTACAGACTTTTCTCTGGAGGATGTTTATGATCCACACAAAGCTATCTATGAGGCCTTGGGACATTGAGGAGGAGAAGTGTCAGCGGAATGTCCCGGGACTGAGAACGAGTATCCCCCGGTGTAGTGTGAGTCCATGCTCACAGGGGACTGTGGAAAAAACCTTTCCTCCCATACAGCTGGAAACATTGGCTTCCCTTGGACAAGGACCCAGCTTTGCCCCGGAGGATATGGACATTCTTAGGAGGCAGCGGGCGAGGAGGTTGGAATTCTAAATTCTGCTCTATTGAGTCTGAAGCTTGTCTTACCTGTGTAGCCAAGAAGGTGGAATTCGGGCGAAGCCTCCCTTTTGTAGCCGGTACTCCTAAAGAACAGTTGTTGGAGCCACTTCCTTGTTGCGGATGCTTCGGGCCTGGATCAGTCAGGATGTTGGCGGGATCAGTCAGGATGTTGGCGGGATCAGTCAGGATGTTGGCGGGATCAGTCAGGATGTTGGCGAGATCAGTCAGGATGTTGGCGGGATCAGTCAGGATGTTGGCGAGATCAGTCAGGATGTTGGCGAGATCAGTCAGGATGTTGGCGGGATCAGTCAGGATGTTGGCGGGATCAGTCAGGATGTTGGCGAGATCAGTCAGGATGTTGGCGGGATCAGTCAGGATGTTGGCGGGATCAGTCAGGATGTTGGCGGGATCAGTCAGGATGTTGGCGGGATCAGTCAGGATTAAAACCAAAAGATTCTGCATCCAATTTACGTTTCCGGAACCCGTCCTTTTGGGGGATTCGGTCCGAACTTGGAGGCCATTCTTGAGTGTACCATGGTCAAGAAGAAGAAGAAATCGTTTTTGGCTCAGGAGGACAGAGATGACAGACCAAAGAAGCACTGGTGCACCAAAAAGGTAAGGAGGGATTCCCTGTAGCCCCCCAAGTCACAATGACGCATTGACCCCGGTGGGAGGAAGGTTAGAGGGTTCCTTCCAATGTGGACACTGATCTGCCCCTTTCATTCTGTAGCTAATAGAGCGTGGATACTAGCTGGAGCTCGACAGTCCCTCTCTTTTGTGATTTTTGGTGGTGGATCTTCCCCAAGACCCGAGTCAGGGCTCTATGTCTACTTTTGGGGGATTTAGTAGACCAGAAGGTCATGATTCCTGTGCTTTGGGAAGGGCATGGCATCCTCTACTCACATGTTTTGGTATATAATAAGCAAACCTCAATCTCAAACCCCTGAAGTCTGAAACATACAAGAAGGTTCTAATGGACTTTCAGGACACTTCAGCTGAACCGCTTGATGGGATCTCTGGACCTAACAGATGCTCAGATATTCTAATGCTTGACCGTGAGGATGGACACTGGAATTCTGGGAGATGGCCTGGCACCCTGGAGACTTTGTTCCATCATATTGTGTTCCTCTCCTGGATGGTCTGATGCTTTCAGCTTCACAGTTCAGGTTGTCCCATTCGCAGAGAATTCTGGCGCCACTTTGGATCAGATGTCTAAGGTGGCCACGCGGTCACGTTTCTCCATGTTCATTTGTCATTACAGGTTGGATCTTTCCTCAAGCCAAGATCAAGGTTTTGGGAGAAGGTCCTTCGAGCAGTTATCACTTCCTAGTCTTTGGGTTCCTTTCCATCTTCTCTTCTTCTGTCCTGGAAGATGACCTCGGGGGTTAGGGTCAACGTAACGATAACTTCCGGGAGACTTCCAGGACAGCGGGGTTCCCGTAATGTACTTTCATGTATTTGTTTTTTGTAGTTCTGTTCTTTTTGGCTCTCGGGTTAGCCGAGGAGAGCGTCTGGGTGACTTCCCTTTAGCATTTGGCCTGGTGAGGTGTCTCCTGTCCTAGTGGGAGGGACGTCTGCCTTGTCTGCTGTCCCGGAGGATGGCTGGAAATGGAGTGGCTGGAAAGGTCTCGCTCCAGTTGTTCTGATGACGGTGATGGTCTTTGTGGTGGAGTTCATTGTTGGACCTTCTGGTGGAATTGGCACTTTGACATCATTTCCCCCCCACTCTATGAGTGTAGAGCTCGTGTTGTACATTGTGCTGATGACGTTCTATCATTTTGTCTTCTTCTTTCTTTAGCGTTTCTGCACCGAGCTCACCCAAGGAAGCCGTTCTGCTCTTGCTGACCCGCCATTTGCACAGGAGCTGTATATAAACCTCGTGCGGTCACCATGCTATGGTAGTGAGGCCTCGTACCAGGCGGCTCTGTACCGCCATTTTCAGACCCCCAGGTATGACTCTCCTTAATTCCTGTCGCATCTTATCATCAATATGTCTCCTTTACTTCCTGCCCTATGATTGGCTTGTTGGGTTCATGCGGTTTGTCTAACAGAAATAAAACATTGGGCTGCGCTGAGCGAATTAATGGCTGATTATTGGGCTGCGCTGCGTCTCCATTGGGCTGCCGTGCGTCTCCATTGGGCTGCCGTGCATCTCCATTGGGCTGCCGTGCGTCTCCATTGGGCTGCGCTGCGTCTCCAGTGGGCTGCGCCTTGTCTCCATTGGGTTGCGCCTTGTCTCCATTGGGCTGCGCCTTGTCTCCATTGGGCTGCGCCTTGTCTCCATTGGGCTGCGCCTTGTCTCCATTGGGCTGCGCCTTGTCTCCATTGGGCTGCGCTGCGTCTCCATTGGGTTGCGCCTTGTCTCCATTGTGCTGCGTCGCGTCTCCATTGGGCTGCGCCGCGTCTCCATTGGGCTGCGCCCCGTCTCCATTGGGCTGCGCTGCGTCTCCATTGGGCTGCGCTGCGTCTCCATTGGGCTGTGCCTTGTCTCCATTGGGTTGCGCCTTGTCTCCATTGGGCTGCGCCTTGTCTCCATTGGGCTGCGCCTTGTCTCCATTGGGCTGCGCCTTGTCTCCATTGGGCTGCGCCTTGTCTCCATTGGGCTGCGC
>NW_017310154.1:22161-22486 GCF_000935625.1 Nanorana parkeri
TGCGCCTTGTCTCCATTGGGCTGCGCCTTGTCTCCATTGGGCTGCGCCTTGTCTCCATTGGGCTGCGCCTTGTCTCCATTGGGCTGCGCCTTGTCTCCATTGGGCTGCGCTGCGTCTCCATTGGGTTGCGCCTTGTCTCCATTGGGCTGCGCCGCGTCTCCATTGGGCTGCGCCGCGTCTCCATTGGGCTGCGCTGCGTCTCCATTGGGCTGCGCTGCGTCTCCATTGGGCTGCGCCGCGTCTCCATTGGGATGCCGCGTCTCCATTGGGCTGCGGCGCGTCTCCATTGGGATGCCGCGCCTACAGTGGGATGCCGCGGCTCCAT
>NW_017310154.1:22769-27502 GCF_000935625.1 Nanorana parkeri
CTCCATTGGGATGCCGCGTCTCCATTGGGATGCCGCGCCTCCATTGGGATGCCGCGTCTCCATTGGGATGCCGCGTCTCCATTGGGATGCCGCGCCTCCATTGGGATGCCGCGTCTCCATTGGGATGCCGCGCCGCGTCTCCATTGGGATGCCGCGCCGCAGGTTAGCGGCTCCTCTCCTGGACTGAAATGGCTTCCTCTGACGTCACTGTACACTGGGAGCTTCTCACAATGTGCATCAGAAGCTGCAGCAAGTCAGAGCCCGCCTCATTTCCTGGCCGGGGGACGTCCAGCATCATCTAGTCCTTTCCTCCTGTCCTTTTGAAATGCCCGCTCTTCACACTCGTTCTCCGGAAGTCACATGCTCTGCGTTGTTGTGTTTTTTAGGGCCGTCCATGTTGGGGATGTTTTGTGTGTTTCCGGGATCTCGCACGCCGATTTCCCGCAGAACAAATCTTCTGTCCCGGTCAGGTTTGTATTCTGATCATTGTGAATGTTGGACAATAAAGCTTCACCAATGTTGTCCACTACAGGGGTTTGGTTACAGCCAAAACTGGGGCCACCGCTTTGGTGAAGACACGATTGGCAAATATGGATCCTTCATGTCCAATGCTACAAAGTCTGCTGCTGGCAGGGGGGGTGGATTCCATACATAGTTTGTGTCTCTGCCCCTCCCACAATGGTGAGATTTCCCTCCAGTAGTTTGTGTCAAGCAGCTTGTCCCCAGCGGGTCTCCCCCATGTTATTGATGACATGTGCCGATTGCTCCAGCCCCACCTCCAGAACAGGTGAGATTGTCCTCCGCCTACACGTATGTGTGTGTGCATGTACACCGATCAGCCCGTGTGTGTGCTGTGTACATGTATTGTCCTCCGCTCAGACTTCCATGCGGCATGTTCTGATACATGTGTTGTCCATGCAGCAGCCATGTTCTTGGAGCCGGAGGCCGGATCCTTCTGTGTGGTCCTGCCGGCAGCGGTAAAACCGTGGTGGTGAGAGCCGCGTGCAGCCGCCTTCATTTACATCTCCTCCAGGTGCGTGTGACATCTGTAATCAACCGTGTCCCGTGATCTCCGTGTGTATGACGTGTGTCCCGTGATCTCCGTGTGTATAGTGTGTCCTGTGATCTCCGTGTGTATGACATGTGTCCCGTGATCTCCGTGTGTATGACGTGTATAGTGTGTCCGTGATCTCGGTGATGTTTATCTCGCAGGTTGAGTGTGCCAGACTGTGCCGGGAGAGCAGTGCCGGAACGGTGACTCGTCTTCGCACTCTCTTCTCTCGTGCCGGTGATTGCCGCCCCTGCGTGTTGCTGCTCTGCCATGTGGATGTTTTGGGGAGAGAGAGAGACGGCTCTGGAGAGGACATGCGTGTCACCGCTGCTCTGTGCCGCCTCTTGTTGGACTCCACATACAGGTGCGTCCAAACTACACCGAGAGCGCCGTCTTCATCTCCCTTCCCCCCGTGTCGCTAGAGACTCCGCCCTCCTGAGCCCGCTCTGCCTGTAGAGACTCCGCCCTCCTGAGCCCGCTCTGCCTGTAGAGACTCCGCCCTCCTGAGCCCGCGCTGCCTGTAGAGACTCCGCCCTCCTGAGCCCGCTCTGCCTTTAGAGACTCCGCCCTCCTGAGCCCACTGTGTTTTCAGGGATTGGCCGCTGATTGTTGTCGCTACTTCCTGTCGCCCCGGGGACGTCTCCTTGGACCTCCAGTCGTGCTTTATCCATGAAGTTTCCCTTCAGACGCCTTCCGAAGATCAGCGCCGCTCCATGCTCACCGCCCTCAGCGCTCCTCTCACACTCGCCACAGACGTCAACATCCCCCAGGTGGCTCGCAGGACTGCGGTGAGTAACCGGCTGATGTCACACTCCTAGAGACGCATGGTGTATGTTCTGCAGACTCCAGGTGTCCTGGGTGATGTCACACTCCTAGAGACGCATGGTGTATGTTCTATAGACTCCAGGTGTCCTGGGTGATGTCACACTCCTAGAGACGCATGGTGTATGTTCTATAGACTCCAGGTGTCCTGGGTGATGTCACACTCCTAGAGACGCATGGTGTATGTTCTATAGACTCCAGGTGTCCTGGGTGATGTCACACTCCTAGAGACGCATGGTGTATGTTCTACAGACTCCAGGTGTCCTGGGTGATGTCACACTCCTAGAGACGCATGGTGTATGTTCTACAGACTCCAGGTGTCCTGGGTGATGTCACACTCCTAGAGACGCATGGTGTATGTTCTACAGACTCCAGGTGTCCTGGGTGATGTCACACTCCTAGAGACGCATGGTGTATGTTCTACAGACTCCAGGTGTCCTGGGTGATGTCACACTCCTAGAGACGCATGGTGTATGTTCTACAGACTCCAGGTGTCCTGGGTGATGTCACACTCCTAGAGACGCATGGTGTATGTTCTACAGACTCCAGGTGTCCTGGGTGATGTCACACTCCTAGAGACGCATGGTGTATGTTCTACAGACTCCAGGTGTCCTGGGTGATGTCACACTCCTAGAGACGCATGGTGTATGTTCTACAGACTCCAGGTGTCCTGGGTGATGTCACACTCCTAGAGACGCATGGTGTATGTTCTACAGACTCCAGGTGTCCTGGGTGATGTCACACTCCTAGAGACGCATGGTGTATGTTCTACAGACTCCAGGTGTCCTGGGTGATGTCACACTCCTAGAGACGCATGGTGTATGTTCTACAGACTCCAGGTGTCCTGGGTGATGTCACACTCCTAGAGACGCATGGTGTATGTTCTACAGACTCCAGGTGTCCTGGGTGATGTCACACTCCTGGAGACGCATGGTGTATGTTCTACAGACTCCAGGTGTCCTGGGTGATGTCACACTCCTAGAGACGCATGGTGTATGTTCTACAGACTCCAGGTGTCCTGGGTGATGTCACACTCCTAGAGACGCATGGTGTATGTTCTACAGACTCCAGGTGTCCTGGGTGATGTCACACTCCTAGAGACGCATGGTGTATGTTCTACAGACTCCAGGTGTCCTGGGTGATGTCACACTCCTAGAGACGCATGGTGTATGTTCTACAGACTCCAGGTGTCCTGGGTGATGTCACACTCCTAGAGACGCATGGTGTATGTTCTACAGACTCCAGGTGTCCTGGGTGATGTCACACTCCTAGAGACGCATGGTGTATGTTCTACAGACTCCAGGTGTCCTGGGTGATGTCACACTCCTAGAGACGCATGGTGTATGTTCTACAGACTCCAGGTGTCCTGGGTGATGTCACACTCCTAGAGACGCATGGTGTATGTTCTACAGACTCCAGGTGTCCTGGGTGATGTCACACTCCTAGAGACGCATGGTGTATGTTCTACAGACTCCAGGTGTCCTGGGTGATGTCACACTCCTAGAGACGCATGGTGTATGTTCTATAGACTCCAGGTGTCCTGGGTGATGTCACACTCCTAGAGACGCATGGTGTATGTTCTACAGACTCCAGGTGTCCTGGGTGATGTCACACTCCTAGAGACGCATGGTGTATGTTCTATAGACTCCAGGTGTCCTGGGTGATGTCACACTCCTAGAGACGCATGGTGTATGTTCTATAGACTCCAGGTGTCCTGGGTGATGTCACACTCCTAGAGACGCATGGTGTATGTTCTACAGACTCCAGGTGTCCTGGGTGATGTCACACTCCTAGAGACGCATGGTGTATGTTCTACAGACTCCAGGTGTCCTGGGTGATGTCACACTCCTAGAGACGCATGGTGTATGTTCTACAGACTCCAGGTGTCCTGGGTGATGTCACACTCCTAGAGACGCATGGTGTATGTTCTACAGACTCCAGGTGTCCTGGGTGATGTCACACTCCTAGAGACGCATGGTGTATGTTCTACAGACTCCAGGTGTCCTGGGTGATGTCACACTCCTGGAGACGCATGGTGTATGTTCTACAGACTCCAGGTGTCCTGGGTGATGTCACACTCCTAGAGACGCATGGTGTATGTTCTACAGACTCCAGGTGTCCTGGGTGATGTCACACTCCTAGAGACGCATGGTGTATGTTCTACAGACTCCAGGTGTCCTGGGTGATGTCACACTCCTGGAGACGCATGGTGTATGTTCTACAGACTCCAGGTGTCCTGGGTGATGTCACACTCCTAGAGACGCATGGTGTATGTTCTACAGACTCCAGGTGTCCTGGGTGATGTCACACTCCTAGAGACGCATGGTGTATGTTCTACAGACTCCAGGTGTCCTGGGTGATGTCACACTCCTAGAGATGCATGGTGTATGTTCTGCAGACTCCAGGTGGCCTGGGTGATGTCACACTCCTGGAGACGCATGGTGTATGTTCTACAGACTCCAGGTGGCCTGGGTGATGTCACACTCCTGGAGACGCATGGTGTATGTTCTACAGACTCCAGGTGTCCTGGGTGATGTCACACTCCTAGAGACGCATGGTGTATGTTCTATAGACTCCAGGTGTCCTGGGTGATGTCACACTCCTAGAGACGCATGGTGTATGTTCTGCAGACTCCAGGTGTCCTGGGTGATGTCACACTCCTGGAGACGCATGGTGTATGTTCTATATACTCCATGTGGACGAGAATATTCCGCACGGCGAATCCGGGACCTGAACTGTCTTCTCTGTCACCCTCAGGGATTTGTAGTCGGAGATCTCTGCGCTTTACTGGCCACTGCTGCACGCAACGCCTGTGCCAGGATCAGGAGATCGGGGTGAGCTGCCTCCATGCCCCTTGTCC
>NW_017310154.1:28898-29502 GCF_000935625.1 Nanorana parkeri
CGCGCTCGGGGGTCGGGACGCAGCGCGCTCGGGGGTCGGGACGCAGCGCGCTCGGGGGTCGGGACGCAGCGCGCTCGGTGGTCGGGACGCAGCGCGCTCGGGGGTCGGGACGCAGCGCGCTCAGGGGTCCCATATCCTCAAGGTGGGCAGGTTCATGGCCAGGACCCGGGACTCTGAGGCCTTCACAGTGGTTTCAGCTGATATTCCATTCTTCCTGGTCTGCTCCGCAGGACTGAGGTGAAGGTGTCATGGTGGCACCCAACTGGACCAGACCAGGTCCTCGGACGTCACCTGCGTGGTCTTCCGTTCATGGTGGACATGCATTTTTCAGGATGCACAGCGCTGACCCCCCTCTCTGTCTCCCCTCCAGGTTCCTTCAGTGCGCTGGAAGGATGTTGGTGGACTTCAAGAAGTGAAGTGTCAGCTCTTGGACACAGTACAACTTCCTCTTGAGCACCCTGAGATGCTTTCCTTGGGCCTTCGTAGGTCTGGAGTCTTACTTTATGGGCCACCAGGAACTGGAAAAACATTGCTTGCCAAAGCTGTGGCCACTGAATGTGCCATGACGTTCCTCAGGTATGGGAGGAGCATGTGTGACTGACGT
>NW_017310155.1:0-1131 GCF_000935625.1 Nanorana parkeri
TGCCCCCTGGGCTAAAAGTTGCCAGTCAGCCCCTGCTTGCACCCACTGAAAAGAATGGACAACGTTTTCAGAATGGATGAGCTGCAGAGCAAGTGACCCACTAAGATCTGTGTTCTCTAGCAGGAACTGTATGTCTAAGTGCTGGACATTCAGCACTAACTACTGTACAGGGGAATAAAAGTATGAGTAAGGCAGCCACAAATCATTAGTGTCCATTTACTATTACAGTGAAAATGTAATTATGACAGGCATTTATATAGCGCCAACAATTTATCTAGCACTTTATATACTGCACAGTCACATCAATCCCTGCCCTCAAGTAACTGACAATCTAAGGTCCCTTTCTCAACACATAAATACATGGGCTGATTTTAGACAGGAGCCAATTAACCTTCAAGCATGTCTTTGGAATGTGAGAGGAAACCAGAGTACTCTCAGGGTGCCTACACACCTTACGATAATCGCGGGAAATCCTTCGATCGTACGATTATCGTTAGGTGTGTGGAAGCCGTGCGACCTCTACTACTGTAAGGTCGCACGACTTTTAACTTACGAACATGTTCGAAAACCCGCCGAGCATCGTATGATGTTCGGAGGGGGTATGGCATGTTCGTAAGATAAAAGCCGGACGGGCCGGTGTGCGCAAGCGCACACTGCCCGTTCGGCATTGCGGTCATCGGAAGCCCGCCCCTCAGGGGTCGCGGCTTGCGATCATCGCAAGTACGATCTACCTGTCCAAGATAGGCAGATCGTACATTTTTTTCATTACCTTACAACCATCGCAAGACAAGTCTTGCGATGGTTGTAAGGTGTGTGCCCAGCATTAGAAAACCAATGCAAGCACAATTAGAACATGCAGGTAGTGTCCTGACCTAGATTCAAACCGGGGACGCCAGTGCTGCAAGGCAGAAGTGCTAACTACTAAGCTGAAAATGGCAAAAAACTATGCTTTAAGGTACCCATACACATGATTTGACATTCACCCAACTTAGCTATTTAAGCTAGATGGATCAATGATATAATGTCTCTAGAAGGCAACCTCCCATGCCAGCTGGCCAGTGTCAAGGGAGAAAAAAGCAGTCAGTCTACAAAACCTGTCACATTTGCTATTGTCACCCCACCACCCCCCCA
>NW_017310155.1:1206-10829 GCF_000935625.1 Nanorana parkeri
CCACCCCCACCCCCCATAACCGCACAACTTGGCATCAGTTCCTGTTCCCAGATTCTTATCCATCCCCTCCTGGTCAATACAGCCAGCCTTTCAAATTAGTGAAGCTCATTTTACCCACCCACAGGCAGCTAATCATGACTGCAAGCGGATTGTGCAAACAACCTTTCTTTCAAGTCTATGGATGGCTTCAGACTGTCAGTATAATGAAGATTTGTATTACTGCTGTAGTTGTCATAAGAACAAATGTGTAAAACTTGGGACAGATCACCTTATTAAAGGAAACCTGTAATTGCTGATCTTCTAAGAATACTAATTGCCAGGTTCTCTCTGAGTTCAGTAGTAACCATGAACACAGAAATCGAGTATCATACTAAATACATACCAGATGTTTTGGGACTGCACTGACAGATTTGCCCAGCGCAGTCCCATCGCATAGACAAGGCAAGAAGCCTTGTTTTCAATGTGCTCAGTCACAGCACAGCGCTGCCGTGGTGTGCACTGAAAAAAATATGGCATACAGTCCTCTTTTTTTAATGTGTTGCAATACAAACCACCACATCACAACGCCACTGTGGTGAATAGAACTGCAAGAAATGTCAATTGTGATACTAACATAAAAAAAAAAAAAATGGGATCATTGCATCCCAGCACACACCAAGGCCCATCGTTCAGTGCGGTGTGCTGGTATGAACCAGCTCTTAACAGTCAAACCAGAAGCAGCATACTGGTGACTTAATATTCTCTATATGCCACTCTGTTCTCTCCTCCTACAAGCATGGCTTCTTGCACTGAAGCACACCTGACCCGCTCCTTGTGCTGCTTCTCCCTCCCCCTGTCTGAGCTCTGCTGTACAGACCGCAAGAGGCTGATACCAAGTCAGATTCAGGCACATACACTGCTTTGTATTACCTATGACAAAGCTATATTAATGTGTTTTTATGTCTACATGGAGTTCAGCTTTAAAGGCGTTCAATTATACTATCTTGTTATAACATCACCATTGTAATAGGAATACATACTAGAGTTGTTTTTGATAATGCAAAGTTGGCTTGAAAAAAATCCCTTTTTTATAGTAGGGAGGAGAGGGGATTCATAAAACCTGGAGCAGACAGAATATAGAGCATAGCAACCAATCAGCTTGTCTCTTCAGTTTGTTCAGTTAAGCTTTGAAAAGGAAACATAGAAGCTTATTGTTTGCCATGGGCATCTGCTCCAGATTTTGTCTGCCCTAATGTTTATAAATTCCCCCCGGTGAGTGCTGCCTTCTATCTGCTCATCACTTTCAACAACCTCTGGATTCCCAGTGTGTTTTGTATCTCTTTCTCTGCTGCTTGATGTTAAGCAATCTCCATTTCTCGAGACTGCGGATCCCATCATGCATTGCTTCCAGCAAGCAGTGATAATGTTACCTTGTTCAGACACTGAGTTGTAGTTTAGAAGGCAGGCTCTGTGAGAGTAGTAGATTTGAGTGGCACAATCGACAGCCACTTCATCACCCATTTTCAAGGGGCATACTGTTAAGGAGAGCGGTAGGATATTAATTGGATCTGTGAGACATTGACGAGCATATTCACAGGGCTGAGCAAAATTGTGTCAGTGCTGTGAAAAAGTACATCCTATGGGCATCTTCAATAAGTAAGTTTACAAACTTCTAGATGGATATGGTTATCAGGAGTGGGATAGAACTTATGGAAGTTCAATATAGAAATACAGATTTATTTTTCATTTTTGACCATAGATTCCCTTCAGTCAAAGTGAAGTCAGAATGTTAGTTGCTGTGCATCAGAAAATACCAAAGCCACTGGATGAGTATCACAGCCAAGAGGTTTCAGGACACTGACTAGTGGTTTCAGGAGCAGTCAGAACTGGCAGCCTCCATATTGCCTCAGTGCAGTTTTCCTTTGGATTCCCCCTCACTTTCTGTCCCGGGAACAAAGATCACCAGGACAAATAGGGAGGATGAATCTCCCCAGCCAGGACAGTAAAAAGGGTTTTGACCTTTTTTAACGCTATTCAAACTACAAAACAGGTTTGGCCATAGATAGACTTTAAACCTTGTCCTGTGTGATTTTATGTGTCGTGTTATTTCCAGCTTTCACAATCTTTACACATCCAGTTCTATCGTTTTAAAGGTGCGTGAAGAAATGTAGAGTAGATGGAGTTTTGGTTAGCAGATACTTTGACATTTAGCATTGTCACTGTCCTGCAATGTGCTAGGGTTTCGTTATCACTTTTGCAGTTACAAGATACAGTTTCAAGTTGGCATCTCTCCATAGATTGAGAACATTCTATTCCCATTTTGTCAGCTAGCAACAACACTGGCCTAGCTTTGTGCTCCCAGCGTCCTTTTGTTTTGTGTAAACTATATTTTTATTAGTTGCTAGCAAACTTTTAAAAGAGGGGCTTAGTCAGATTACTCAACTGTAGTATACCTGTATTAAAGAAAAAGAAAGGTGGGGTTTTGGGAGCACCGAAATGACAACTCAAACAACAATAGACCGTAAAAAAATATTTAGTTTTAATAGTGATAATCTAACCACTTGCTGACCGGGGTGTTCACACCCCCTTCCTGACCACGCCATTTTTCAGTATTCAGCGCTGCAGTACTTTGACATTTTTTCCGTCATGCAACGCTGTACTGAAATGAAGTTTATACCATTTTTTGGGGACAGATAGAGCTTTCTTTTGGTGGTATTTAATCACCACTACGGGTTTTTTTTTTTAACTGTATAATAAAAAAAAGGACCAAAATTTTTGAAAAAAAACCTGTTCTCCCTACGTTATGTTATAAAACATTTATTATTACCCAATTTTTTGGTAAAATATAAAAGACGGGGTCACGTCGGGTAAATAGACACCAAACATGTCAAGCTTTAAAATTGCACGCACCCGTTAAATCGCAAAAAACGGCCATACTCAAAATTGACCATAGCCAACGCTTTAAAAGTTTTTACCGCTCATCAGTTTAGTGTTATCAGTGATTGATGACCCTAGAATTATTGCTCTCATTCCGACGTTCGTGGCGATATGTAAAATGTGGGGCGCAATGGATGTAACCGCCGTTTTCGCACGTAGGTTGGGCTTGACGCATGTTTGCATGTGGGGGCGGGGGATTTAAAAAAAAATTTTTATTGCTTTGATATGTGATTTTTAATTTTTTTACATTTTTTTTAAACCTTTTTTTTTTTCACTGAACTTTATTGCTATCACATAGGGAGCAAACAAGCTCCCTATGTGATAGCCAATTTGCAGTGACAGGTCCTCTTTATGGAGACATCAGGGGTCTTTAAGATCCCTAATGTCACCTAGGGACCCCCAGAGAAGCTGATGAAGCAGAGACCTGCTTCACCAGCTTCTCTCCGGTTTCTGTACCAGAGAGTGACACTGAATGCAGGCAGGGATGTAAGACACATCACTGCTTGCATTCAGAAGAGGAGATCAAACGGAGCTTGAGTACTGAGCTCCGTTTGATCTCCGGCCGAAGAGCTGTTGTGCTGGTCCCGGGCTCACACCGGAGACAGCGGAGCCCGGGATCGCTGGCGGTGGCGACGGAGGGGGGGGCCCGCAAACCCGACCGGATATTACAAGCGTTCGGACGCCTGAACGCTTGTATGTAAACAGCCATCGCTGGCTGTTTACATTCAAAGCCGGTTTCCCGCTCGTGCCCGCCGCCTAGGTTTTATCTTGAATTAGCCATTAGAGTGTAGTATTTGAGACAATATCCACAAATATATTTCAGTGCTGCAGTACCAGAACAGGCTGAAAACTTTGATGCACCATGCAGAATTTATCTTGCAGCAAACATTAGACATTTGGCAGCTGATATCCAGGCTGCAGGAACATTGTGTGGCACCCGTACAATGCTGTAGCACCAGAATAGGCCAGAAGTGGCAGGAGCTGAAAATAGTGGCAGGTACAGTTTCAGGTTTTTTTAGGCAAGAGGGCAGATATTAATTAAAACAATTTAGTCTGTAGCATCAGCAGCAAGGGTTTAGTAGTCATTGGTAAACCAAGTCTGGTTCATTTTAATGAAAGTGCACACTGTCATAGAACAGACAAATTTGCCTCTATGTAACAAAATGTTCTGTTGTGCTGTAGGCCTTCCTAGATAGAACAGCAGGGCAAGCCAGATGTTCCAAAGCATTCATGGGATTATGCCTAGATTTAGTACAACAAATTTCTAGTTTGTTAGCTTTTTTTTCAAAAAAGTTAGGTGGCAGACACCATCCCAAAGTAGGTGCTCTGCTTGGAACCACATTAAACCATTGTTTAAAAATCATTTTGCAGTGCTGGTAAAAATCTTTCTACTATTTTTCTAATTTTATCAAACTCCAGGACTATATTGAGTAGAAAAAAAACAATTCTCTTTGATTTATTAAATGAGAAGCACAATGGAAATAAGATGAAACATAAACCATTTCCTTTTTTATCAAACATAGTATGGAGTTTAATCAAATCAGAAGCATTTATTATTTAGGCAAATAATGGTAAAGCCATTTGCTGGGACTTGTGGGACATCTTCTCTCATCTCACAGCTACACAACCAATGACACCAATGATCTTTTTACCTGTCTGTAAGAGCAAATTGTTTTTCTCATGGCTACAAATGTTAGGGGCATTCTTCCCACTGACCCACAATCTAAAGCAGTACCTCTCTCACAAACCACCAATGTAAGGGGCACCTCACTGATTGCCAACATAAGGTAGCGCTTCTCTGATCACTAATGTCGTCAAATACTTCACTGACCACAAAAATAAAGGTGCACTTTTCCACTGATTACTAATGTAAGGGTGCACTTGTGCACTGAACAACAATGCAAAGAGAAATTGCAGTTGTTACTGTCTGCATTTCTTTTCTGCCCATTATTATTATTATTCCTTTAATTTCATGAATATTACTGAAAGTAATTTTTGCATATGGAGCAGATAGGTTCTAAAATGATCTGTTCTAGCTGTCATATACACTAAGTAGACCAAATTCCCTGTCCTTTTATTTGTTATTATATTTGCAACTTACAGATCACACCCTTGTGTACAATGAGCTGTAGATCTAACAATGTTTAGCAGGGGTTCTCTGAGTCCTGCGATTTATTTCAAGGGTCCCTCAATAATAAAAGATTGAAAACAGCTGATTTATAGTAAGCTGTTGACTGGCAGACTGTGCAAGTCCTTTCTTTTGTGTGTTGCTGACTTATTATACTTTTAAGCTAAATGCATGGTGAACCAGGGATGGTTCACCATGCATCTACTGTAAAGTTCTTCAAGGGGAAGTATAATAGTCATATCCTGAAGATTTAGATACCATTGGACTGCGGTTAACAAAAAGTCAAATGTGTCTGTTGACTGTTGCTAATGCACCTTTATTCAGAATTCAGCTGGAATTCTCCTGTAAGGATAGGTATGTGCTGCATTACTAAATGCATTGTGCTAATACACAGACACTCTAAATGGGCGATGGCAGTAGCAACTTGGAAGCACTTAAGAATAGCAGTGAAGCAATGGGCACAAACTGTGAGGTTGCCTGAAAAGAAAGGTGATTTGTTTGCGTAACAGTCAGCTGCTGTATTTCAGAACGTGCTTTTATATGAGGTTTATCATGGGTATGTAGTCCTGCCTGGATCGCTGTTGGCAAATGCATTCAAATAATACTTTCTGACAGATTTTCATTATTATGTCATGTGCAGAAACACAATAAAGGAAACTATTCACAGCATGCAATTTACTTAGAAGTTCAATACGTGGGCTTAGAGTGTAGCAATGCTGAGTGGCTAAGTACAGTGTAAATAATTATTTAAAACATACTGAATATGAAGGAAAAAAACAAGATAAAAATGCTTAAAAATGATATATTCAAGAGCAGACTTTTTGATATAAGGTGCCCACAGGACATGTCTGGATATTCAAGAATGTCCCAAATCTGTTTAAGGATGATGTGACAATAATAATATAGTAATTCTTCAGGAATTGTACCTGGGTTCGTTTTTATCCTTTCAGTGCCCCACCATAAAGCAGTGGTTCTAAAAGAGTTAAACATGTCCATGATTTGATAAGTTATTTACCAGTCATATCTTCCAGTACCAGAATTTATAGAGTTTTTATGTATTTTTATTTATAATGTATGCAAACTAAAAATTTAAATATAATATTTTTTTAAGCTAGGTAAATATAAAAAATAATGCACATTTCATATTTTTACGTCCAGCCAGCAAGTAGTGCTCTAGCCTTCTTTTCACATGATTATTCCCAGCAGATTGTTCAAGCTCACATTTACATATATCTAAATGATGAGTCAAAGGAATGACCCATCTCCCCTCCCTCCCCTTCCCTAACTACTGTGCCCTGGTAAATGATTATACAGATTTTTTATTAGAGAGAGACAGTCTGAGGGCAAACAACCTCTGTATGTATATAGTAATATTTTTAACATATTTACATGTGCTGTCTTTAATATTTTTTCTAAAAAATAAATATTTTGTATAATAGTAAAAAAAAAGATAGGAAACATACTTTTTAAAACATATAAACTTTAAACATGGCACTGACCCAAACACATTATGGTTTCCGTTTAAAGTTACCTGTCTCCAAGAGAAGCAGATAGTAGGTCAGTGTTCTGTTCTGAAAGGTGGAATTTAAAAACTAGACTAGAAACTAGTTTTCATAAAAAGAGAAGAAAAATCTAATTATTCTATATAAGGTATTTAAATGAGGTTTAGGGGTAAAGGAAACCAAATTTTAAGAACTGCATAGCAAATCAGTGTTTCTATTTTTTGTGCAGACCTTTTCTGCTTCAGAAAAAAGACGGATCATTCAATCATGATATCTTCCACTATAATCTTCCATTATAAACTTCAGCCTAAATATACTTGAGGCATATGTACAGTATCTAAATTATACCTTGACTCAATAGTTAATTATTATTATGATTATTATTATTACTACAGCTATTTTTAAACATACTGCACATTCATATCAGTCCCTGCCCCTAAAGAGCTTACAATCTAAGGTCCCTACTGCACATGCATACAGGGACAATTTAGACAAGAGGTAACCTTCCAGTATGTTTTTGGAGTATGGGAAGAAACTGGAGTACATGGAAAGAAACCCACACAAACACAGGGAGAACATGCAAACTCCTTGCAGATATTTCTTTACTTTCACCTTTGTTGTACTCAGCACTTGGACTTGGATTCCACAGCTATACTTTTATATTGTCATATTATATTTAAATGTTTATGTGGTGGTGAAAAAAATTTAATTTACAAAACGAATGCCAAATTATAAATTCTGCTTAAACGCACACTCACAGGCCATATTGTATAAATACTGTAGTCTCAGCATCTCTCCAGCATTGAACACTAGGCAAATATAACAGAATAAAATCAACCTGTAAGAATATGGGACCTTCAGTAGCAACTGACTGGTCCTAAAAGAGATGACAAAATGTTGATCAGCAGGCTTTTTATGACAAAATGTTAAATTATGTTTTGTTTTTGACTTGTATTAGTTTTTGACTTGAAAGTTTTGCTGCAGCCTTCAAATTATTCACTTTAGCACGTAAATTTACATTTTTAGATTATTTGCTCTTCACTGATCCAGCGCAGAATCACCAAAATAATATTTTTATGACAAAAGACTCTGTATACATCTCTTCTGCCATAAAAGCTAGTTGTTGCCATTCAGCATATTATTATTATTATTATAATACAGGATTTATATAGTGCCAACAGTTTGTGCACCTCTTTACAATATAAAGAATACATTACAATCACAATACAATTCAAGACAAGATGTTAAGGAGGGCCCTGACCACGAGGGCTTACAATCTAAAAGGGAGGGTCAAGTGATACATGAAGAGATACCTAGATAGCTAGGAGCTAGTTGTTGCCTTTCAGCATATGTTTTTTTTCTGTATACTGCACACCTGGGCAGGACAGTATACAGACCTGGAATGCTGTGATAAAGTAACTCCTGTGCTCGTGTGCAGGAATTACGTAATTGGGGCTCAGCCATTCAAGCAGTCAAAGACTCATAACCCGGAAGCAGACCGGGAGGAAGATGAAAGTGGCAGTGGGGGAGGAGCACAGTGCTGGAAAGGAATTGGTGTGCTGTGCATACTAGCACATTATGGCTAAATACTTCAGGGTCCTCCACTTTACTTCCGCTTTAAAGTGTAAATGCTTTTTTCGTAGCCACGCCCCCCGGTCGCAATGCTATTGACCGCACGGGATTGCAAGGCACATCAATGCCTGCGGTCCTGTCCATTTAGAAAAAATGCTGCAAGCACTCTTTTTTTCTGACTGGACCAGGCTGCAGGCATTAAAGTGCCTTGGATTCCCGTGCGGCTGATCGCATTGCGGCCGGAGGGCGTAGCTAGGGTGCCATTGAGTTCAATTGACCGCCACACCCCCTCCCGCCCCACAACAAAGTGAACCAGCCACAATGCGATCCATTGCTTCCTGGCCAGAATCGTCCAGAACACACTGAAGATGGTGTGAACTAGCCCTGACTTGATTTGTTTATGTAAATGTCAGCACAGTGGTTTTGCTTTGTGAGCACCTTTAAACTGTAGTTAGTATGACTTTATATTAGGCTGTTGTGCTTATATACAACAACATAAACAAATGATTAAAAATTAGAAATACAATTATTTCATTTATTTCATAACCAGTTGACCTTGGCATGTGTCTCATTTCAATGCATGAGTCAAGGAGGGAGAGCTGTACATTTGTTCAACTATGTATGCTAAGTTTGTTTTTAGAAACTTCTTAGTCAGTTAGAACAGTGCATGAATCTAATGGGTGGGGAGATTAATAAGTAAAACTCAACACACTGTGCTAAATAGGAAGAGACAAGTCAGGAAACACTTATACCATTCCTAATAGGTAAGCCGACTCTCAATAACCCTGTTTGACTTGAAGCAGGGAGGGTGTGACTATTTATAAAACAAAAAACCCTGTATCTAAATTTTGCATGCAATAAATAAGTTCACCATATGTCATGTTGTATAAGAAACGCATTTATTTGCCAGTTATTTAAATCGGAAAAACATGAAACTGTTTTTCTTTTAGTATTGGATAGATTGGAGAAGAGTTACCATTGTTGCCAGGTTTGAATTTCTGTATGTAACTGTATGTAACGTTTTGTCCTTGAGACACCAATACAAGAAACGCGGAAACTAGTTCTCTCCTGGACAGAAAAGAACTACGCAATAATAAAAACATTGTTAACGGTTCTAACCCTTTACCACTTGTTGTGGTATTACTTCTTATCCTGACAGGAAATGAGGGGAAATCTCTCCAACAAAGGCAAAGACTGCAATCAGTTCCCATTCTGTCCAAAACCAAATTATAACTTTTGGCTGGAGTTAGGCAAACTGTCCAATCCATAAACTTTTAAAATGGATATGGTGATAAAATGCACTCAACCAGAGTTTCTTACACATACACTATGGGGTCTATTCACGAAGCTGCTGAAGGATCTGGCCGTAGCTTCGGCCGATCCTCGGCTAGCTTCGGCCCCATGACCCCTTCGGTTCAGTAGAACTATTGTGAATAGCCCGTACAGCTCCCGATCATGGGCGAGCGGATCAGCCGAGCCGAACGCATATGCATCGGCTCGGCCGG
>NW_017310155.1:11216-17858 GCF_000935625.1 Nanorana parkeri
GGCTGAGTCGAACTCCTTCTGCACTTCGGGTCGGCCGAACATGCTGAGCATGTTCGGCCGACCCGAAGCCACACGAAGCAAGCCGATGTACGGCTGATTTCAGCCGATGTACGGCTGAAATTAGCCGTATCAGCCTGAAGTGAATAGCCGAACAGTGTTCGGCTCACTTCACTTCAGATCGGTCATTCACTCGGCTGCCCTCGGCAACTTTGTGAATAGACCCCTATGATAAGCATTTATACAGTACCAACAATGTATGCAGTGCTTTAGGCTGGGTCCACACCTAGGCGTATCGAATATGCGTGTTTTCCGCGCTTTTCTTGCCGCGTGTTTTTACTGCGATACGCGGTTAAAAAAACAAGCAACAATCGCGCGTTTCCGAGGGCTACCTGGCTGTATCGCAATGGAAATGAGCGGCAAATACGCCCCAAAGAAGCTCCTGTACTTCTTTGGGCGTAGGGCGTTTTGCAGCGCCTTCCTACGTGCTGTAAAACGCCCAGGTGGGAACCATGCCCATAGGCAATCGTTGGTTTCCACATGTTGAGCGTTTTACAGAGCGTAGGAACGCACTTTAAAACGCCCAGGTGTGAACCAGGCCTAACATACTGTACATCCATATCAGTCCCTGCCATCAAGGAACTCAGAATCTAAGGTCCCTATCTCACATGCATGCACATACTAGGGCCAAAAATTCCCACTAGCTCGGCTTTGGTTGGAAACCAATGCAAGCACAGGAAGAATATGTAAAATCCATGCAGATAGTGTCCTGACCAGGATTTGAACCAGGGACCCCCAGTGCTGCAAGGCAGAAGGTCTAACCACTAAGACACTGTGCTGCCCTCATTTACTTACCTTCATGTGCACTCCAGTAGCCTCATAATTGTGATACTTCCTGAGGATATGGTGGGTTGACTCATCATTATAGTCAGGGGCCAGTAGAGAGCCACAAGAGGTGTGGGTAGGTGGACAAGCCCTCCATATACTTTGAAAAGTAGACACTTGCATGGTATAGCACCATAGGATTTGGAACAACCAGGGCACTTGTAAAGACAAGGCATGGCTAGCTATGTCTGGGTGGCAGTATTATCTTACCATAGCCAGTTTATAAACTTTATGCAATTAATAGAGGTGAACTTAAACTCAACCTTTCAGAGGGTTATGCTTTTTAAAAAAATCAAAAAGGAACAGTAACAGAATGGCTAAATGAAATTTAGAAAAAACTTGCTGCTCTTACAGAGTGCAAGGAGGTAGCAGCTTCATTGAAATCTTGGTAATCTTACTTTGCTGGGAGCTAAGGCCATCCTACCTAAATTTTAACCAATGACATCACTCCAAAAACATACTTCCCATTGCCTTTGTGTTTCTGAAGTCTTGAGGTATTTTCCTATGTATGCCAAAGAACTAGTGTGTACAGTACTGTTCTCCGAATTATTGTACAGCCCAACTAGAACTGGCTCACAGCCAGTGATGGAGCGAAAGAAGATGGTGGTGCCTGTACACCACTGTCAACTAATTCGGGCAATCGTTTCTATAATTGCATTATTTAGATATGTATATAACGACGAGAACCCTAAACTTTACAGTACGAAGTGTACTAACAATTTCTGCCATTTAATTTTAAAGAAAAATTCTGGGACAAAAGAAATATCAAAATAGAGACAATCATTTATTGTGTAATAATATAACATTAACATTAATAGTCAATTCTTGGTCCAATATACGTTCACAATTTTGTAAATCATACCTAGATTTTATATGAATAAAGCGGCATATTAGGGAAACATTTAAGTACAAAGTTGAAATACTTATATGTGATCTCTTTTACTTGCAAAAAGATTTGTATTTCTGTCCATTCAGAATAAATAGCACTTTGCATACTGTATACAGCACGTTACCATGCAGTGCCAGCCTTAAAATCCAACACAACAATTGGTAACAATCTCAGTATAAATGAAATGACATTCTTTGATGTTACCACCAAACCATAGCATACTGTAAAATCCTGGATAAATTATTTCCTTGGTGCTTCGGTATTATTTTTTGAAACCTGTATGCTCCATTGCAATCATAGATTGCTTCACGATCTGCTGATGAATGCAATGTAATACCCCTTCACTTCTTTCGCTTATCCACTATAGATATACCTCACCTTTTATTCTTGCTTTCTTTCTCATTTCTATCTCCACACCTATATAAATAAATGATATGTTTACCAACTACCTCCGCTGCTGTCTTTAAAATTGAAAGGCAACTGGGGTGTAATTCAGTTACTACAATTACCTTTTTAAGCTGGATGTGAGTTGCATAACAATGCAATTATAACACATGGACTTCTCTTATCTTCGCCGAATACACTTCAGAATGTGATGTTTTTTTTATTATTCTACTTTAAGATGTATATGTTTCTGCATCTTCCAAATACAACCTGGCAATATGTACATTTCCAAGTAGATCTGGAAGGGTCGCTTGTTGGCAGGCTCATGGAGTTTGATATGTCATGCAAGACTATATGTACATATTTGATATGTGATCCTTAGTATACTGTTTTTTAACAAAAAGAGATTAAACACAAACTATTTCCACCAGTTTTTTACCTTAAAGACTTGAGGTATGACAAAGCCTCCCATTTTTATCATCACAACAATTCCCTCACAAGGAACTGGTCAACCTCAAACAGCACAGTTGTCTTGCACAGGAATAACAAAGTTGCTCAACACAGTAATGTAAGGGCTTGTTCACACCTCTGCACCTAGGTGTGGTCTGCCATTCTTAAAGTGAACATTGATCTTTGTGAACCTCCAACAGGACTGTACAGCATGCACCTATAAAGGACTGCACATACAGTTTGATTTTTTTATAGCTTTGGAGCCCTAAGGCTTGGGCTCTTTATTATGCAAATACCAAATAACTTTCCTTATCTGCATGCTTGCTCAGAAAGTGTCAACGCCAGACACAGCAATGCAACTAGCATATTGAGATACAAAAACAATGGCAGCTACATTTTATCTGACACTACAGATTTCTTTTACTATTACCTTACCTTGTTTATCTGCAGATGTGCTTTTCCAACACTGCCAAAAACACTGGGGATATTTACTATAATTGAACTCCCCTATAAATGTTTTTTTCCTGCTTTTCTGATTGGCTCACTGCTTTTTCCAGATGTCTACACTAAACTGCAAGTCAAATTACAATTTTATAAAGTATTTGGAATCATCACAGGAACGGGGACACCACACCCCTAGATTCAATAAATACCAACTAAAATGAAATGGGGCTTTTAAGGTACTTACTAGAGAATGCAGAGGGACATACTATCACAGTATAGTAAAATTGCTTTTAGTCAAATTTATTACATGATCGACATAAAGATAAAAAACATATCCACTCATGTTGAAATTACAACGATAGGTATATTAGGACATTAAACCTCCTTGGAACCCATACAGATACATCCTATGTATAATATCAGTGCAATCCATTACTTTTTCATAACTTTTTTTATAACAATATCTTCAAACAATATCATACTTGGTCACATTATTCATTAAATCAACTGTAACTCTGTACTTTGTCCAGCCTTCTATGCGTTTCGCCGAGGCTTCATCAGGAAGTTTTGGAGGTAGCCTATAGTGTTCACATGGATATGATAGTAAACAAATAATTCATTACATAATCAACATATTCAATATTATTCACTAACAAGCCATACATGTCACATATACATACATGGATAAATACCATCTTGGGATTTTGGTGGTGAGTAGATTCACAATTTGTTTTTTATCTTTATGTCAATCATGTAATACATTTTACTAAAAGCAATTTTACTATACTGTGATAGCATGTCCCTCTGCATTCTCTAGTTGACACCTTAAAAGCCCATTTAATTTTAATTGGTATATAATGCAAGTCAAATTACAGCCATCCCCTGCTACAGGAGTGTTATTTTTGCTGAGATACTGATTACCGCCCAAAGGGATACAGACACTACAGCTTTTCTTATTACAACACTGAAGATACACAGGTGTCTTTAATAAAGGCTTATCCTCATATTCAGCAACAGGAAAGATACACATTTGCATTAGACGTTTGCTATGATCTTTGCAATATGTACCCTATAGTCACATGGAAGGGCTGTTCTTTTTTTGTACATTTTCAAGGCAATGTGTGACCCTACTGACAAAAAGCGTGGGGCAGAGAGAGCTGGAACTCAACTTGACTTGAAGTCAATATTTGTATAATTTAAGAACTCCTAGGGTTTCCAGAAAATACAACAAAAGGTAATTGCAGGCACTTGTAGTCAATGATACAGGTAGCTATGCCATAGACACAATGCCAGTTGCTTTATGTTCCAGCCAGTCAACACTCTGAACCACTGTTTGCACAAAATGGGATGAGTCATGTAAATCTAGCCATTGGTTCTGCTTACAGCTTAATCCATTGCTAAGCAAGAAATATCACACCCCTTCTTTTTATAAAATGGAACTCCAGACCTACAGCTGAATACATGGTTGCTAAGACTGGAGGTAGGGAGGTAAGATGAATTGCTTACTTAGCAAGTCAACTGTCTGTCTGATTCGTGTAGGAGAGACTGGCTGAACAGGATTACAAATCCTTTAGCAGGAAAACAGCAACTATGTCTGTATTTCAATTGTGTATTTAGCTGTTTGCCTGAAGTTTCAAGTGGTATTAAACTCTCAAACTTTTTTTCCGAGATCAAACAAATATACATTGCCCAGCAAAGTGTTTCTTTACATTTTTGCCCAAACACTTTCAGTCATCATGTTTCCAAACATCTCCAACATTCTCAGCTCGCCTTCCCTGAAATTCCTGTCCAGTACAAGATCAAAAGGAACAGAGCAGTCTCCAGGAGCTATTCATCTACTAGCTTGGAGAAGGGAGGACCGGCTTGCTTTGCTGTGTCTGTGTGTTTTTAAAGGCACACAGCTTATTAGCACACACAAGGCTCTCCAGGATCTTCCAGGTTCGACAAGAGGAGACTATTTGCTCCACCTGTTTATCAATTCCTGTGCTCTGGACCTTTTTCAGCTAACCATTGCTAGGTGCCTACAATACTTTGATTTGTCTTATGGGCCAGCTGAAGGGTACACTTGCACAACTTGCTGTTCCCTAGGAATGTTATTTGCCTTCAATGATGGCCTGGTCCTGTAGCTTCTGGTAGACAGATGCTCATTGAGTCTATTCACCAAGCAAAACACTATTCTGTAGCTGTGAAATTTCTGAATCTAATGCTAAATCATTCTCCAAATCTCGTGGTGTAAAGCCATGGGGAACTACATTAGCGGCAATAAAGTTAACATATTCCTCTGCCATAGTGTGAACTTGGGACCTAGGGATTATTTTCAAAGAGAATCTGCTGCATTTGTTGTTGGTCCAAGTCAGTATTTCACTTTGAATTAGTAAGGAAGATGTTGATGAATCCGCATATCAATTCTAGCAAAAGTTGAGGAGAGTATATAACCTGCTTGTGATCTGTCACAATTTCAGTCAAGTCAGTAAAGATATGAGTAGATTGTGCACAGCCCCAAACAATAGCAAAAGCGTCTTTCTTAGTCTGGGAGTATAGTCTCTTCATATCAATAAATGCTCTGCTTGCATATTGGATAGGTCAGTAATAGGATAGGTGAGCTTGTTGTTTCTGATGTAGGATGACACCTAAACCTACAGGACTTGCATATACAATAGTCTGAGATGGTTCAGTTAGGTCAAAATAAGATAGAGGCTAGACACAAGTTAAGTCATTTATATGGAACTTTAAAAAAAAAATCTTTAGGTATCAACAATATATTGTTATGATCATGATAATCCTCCTAGGCTTTCATATAGAAAGTCATATCCATGGTATCTATGATATCTTTCTCAAAAGGTTGTCCCCAAGCAGTCAGAGGTAAATATCTATGAAGTTCTTCTGATCCCAAAAACCTGGGTCATTAGCAGTTGTAATATCACCAGGCAAATATGCAATAATGGCACTTGTTGAACTAGTTCTAAGACTAGACAAATTCTTCAAGGAATGAAAAAAAGACTCTCATCTGTTGAGTACAATATAAATGTATCTGTGTTTCATCAGGATGGCAGCCACAGTTAAGTAATAAAAATATCCGGTATATAATTCACCCACATATGTAGTCAGATTGTATATAAGTGGAATGTCATAAGCTGCAGTTGGTAAATTCATTAATATACACGGGTCAGACTGTGCACAAGTTGGCCAATTTGTAGATGAAAACAGTTAACCATATATGATCATAGGATATGAAACTCAACAGCTTTGAATAGTGTATTAGCAAATTCCTCATTGCAACACGAAAGAGACAGGTATAAGACACATATCCTCACATATGGACGATGAATATGTTTAAAATGCCAGATATATATAACAAAAGAAAGAAATTGTCAAATTGCTATGTAATTAAACATCACCCAACTCAAATTCCTTGGATGGCCAATATTGCATGTTCATAAGGCGGAATTATATGTCCTTCAACTTCCTGGTTATGCCACTAAGGAAATAGCCATTTGATAGTCCACTGGCCTCATTAATCCGAACATGGGGTCGTCTAAAAGGGCTCCATTGTGGTAAGGTAGCACCATGTATGTAACGGTTTTGTCGAGGAA
>NW_017310155.1:17872-29495 GCF_000935625.1 Nanorana parkeri
TAAAGACTGAGACCAGGTGAGTGACTGAGTAGTGACTGAATAATCTCAGCCTGATGATAGCCCACTCTAACTCAAACTTATTGAAAACCGTTGGACTATTCATCTCATGCAGACAATCTGTAATGGTGGGACTTTGTTGCCTTGCTCTGATCACTGTTATATTAGTACATATTAGTGCATCTTCTTTCCACACAGAACCTGATATCAGATCCCTTTAATACAACACCAAAAGGAGATATAAAGGGAGTGTGTCCCTCTACTGTTAGTAATATTGTGTTTCTGTAATTCAGCAAGCTTTTGTTCTAAAACTGTGCACAAACTATAATAAAATCTACAAACTGGCTTTGTATGTGTGAACCCGTAATTGTAAAACTTCTACCTTTTACAACTCAAAGAAACAATGTTAAAGTAGAACTAAAGCCAAAAACCTTTTTTTACTTTACCTAGAGTAAGGCAGGGCTATAACCCCTGTCAGGTTTTTTTTGGCCTCTGTGTTGCATTGGGGAGATTTCCCTTCACTTTCTGTTTGATAGCGACAGGATGAGTTAGGGAAATCGCTGGTTGTCACAAGAGTCCCCTTTGGAAGATTTTCCTGCTATGCCTAGAACAGTGACAACTCAAAATCTGAGATTTCATTTTATTTTCACTTTCACTATTTGTCCCCACGACAAATAGAGAGGGTGAATCTACCTAGTGGGGAGACAAACGGCAATAAAAACTTGCCAGATGTAATCCCTCTCCACTCCATCTAATTTAAAAAAAATAAAAAATGCCTCTTTCACCACAAGGACAAACCTGAGCAGCATTTTAATCTCTGCAATGCTTGCAATGGGCCAGTGCTAAGTAGCCCTACATTTGAAGCTGCATTGTTGAATCGAAGGGATTTCTTTCCAAAAAGAAAACAGTAACAAATTCTATCCACAGGAGAGATTATTGCCATTTTGTTTGAACAAAATTTTCCCTTAAAGCAGAACTCTGGGAAACAATATTCTTAACCCTTGCAGTGGGGCTGGTTTTTATGTAGGTTAAAAAATAATGAAGTTATACTCGCCCTGTTACCTGTTACAGATCACAAGAAATCTCCCGGTCTGGAAACCAGTTTCTGTTACAAATGTTATAGATGGAAATTCTTCTCACTTGTGTCTTTGAGACAGAAAGTGAAGAGAGGTCAGTAAGGACACACAGACAGCAGTAAAATACCCAAAAGAAGTTCCAATTTTCCCACACTAGAAATAAAGTTTTGGCCACAAATTTGAAAAAAACTGGTCTACAGGTAAAGACTGTGAGATTGTGGATTGAATCGCCTTCGTATCCTAGCCCTAGCACTTTCATTGCAGAGTCAATTACATGTGGTTTCTCTAGGGAAACCTAATTATAAAGTTGTATTCTAACCCCGCACCCTTTTTTAAATTTTACCGTGACACAGCACGACTGGTACAAGAGTTACATCTGCTTAGGAAACCAGACAGAAAGTATGTGTTAAATTCAGCTATGTCTGCAATTATGAGCTGTAACAGAAACTATTGCTGTTACATATAAATCTTTCTGTTTAGTAGATATCTGTTTTGTTTTATTATACATGTAAGAAGCATTTGCATGCTTCTGTGAGAATTTGTGTACCTGTCCCTCAGAATTTATATCCAGAATACTTTTCCAGCAGCTGTGGCAGTTCTATGTATTAAAGGGCAGAATAAAACTTAAACCCTGCAATGGGACTAACCCTGCACTGCAAAGGTGCTCATTTTGGTCTAGGGCAGGGGTGCCCATAAGTTCGATCGCGATCTACCAGTTGATCGTGCATCGATCACTGGTAGATCGCGATGTCCTCTCCTCCCGCCCGTGGGGCTTCTCTGGATCCGGGAAGAAGTGAAGGAACCGCTGCAGCCGGCGGCGGGGGCGGAGGAGGGAGCAGCTGTCACAGAACTAAGGCCGAGCGGTGAGGAGAGAGAGAGTTACGCGGCCAGCTCCGTCCTCCGCCGCCCCCCCCCCTACGGCTGAACTGCTTCTTTCACTTCTCCTCAGATCCCCCGCTGCCTCTGCCCGGGAGAGCAGGGGGGGATCCAGAGGAAAAGCTGAGCCTCCGTGTGCGTGGCCGAGCGGCAGAGGATTAGTACATATCAGTGATATGTACCAATCCTCTGTGCAGGACAAACACTGGAGCGATCAGCTGATCACTCCAGTGTTTGTAAATAACTGGGGACACATAGTATTATGTGTCCCCAGTTATGAATGAACAGGATGTGATTTACATAGTATTTGAGGTTGAATAAAGACATAAGTCCATCAAGTCCAACCTATTGCATGTATGTACATGGTTCTGCTGGTGTGTGCGTGTGTATGGGCCCCTGTGTGATCTTGTTCTTAAGAGTACCTGTAGCCCAACACTTCCTGTTCATTCATGAGTTTCTCAATAGGGAGAAGCACTCTGTACAGAGGCTTCTTGTTCTCTGGCCAGGTGGTTGTGGGTGGTCTGCAGGTGGGTAGGCTTAACTGAATTTGGGTGCCCCATTTATGAACACCCTGCTCATTCACCAAATAAACAGTAACATTGTAAATAAACACACAATACAGTACAAAGTCCTTTATTTGAAAAAAAAAAACCACAACACAGGTTTTTGACAATTCCTTTATTCAAAAAACCCCCCCCCCCCCCCAAAAAAAAAACAAAAAAAAAAAGAAATTGTCCATCTATGTAATCCAATAGTTAATCACGCCAAAAGAAAAAATATCCGACATCCGCCGACACGACCAATCCCGATGAACTCTCGCTGCAAAATGTCAGCTCTGACCCAAATGTCAGCGAGCCGTGATGTCACATGACTTGTTCCGCTCCTTAGTTGACATTCGGGAGCAGAAGTGTCATAACAACAACTCTACATTTGGGAGCATTCGGGAACTCGGTGAGGACATTAGTTGAGTCGGCGGTTATTGTCCATCGTAATTGATGTGGATCTACATCGCTAGACGTGTGGATTACATCGATGGACACTTTTTTTTAATAAAAAAGTTATTATTGCTCTTTATTTGGTGAATAAGTAGGGGTAACAACTACCCCTTACTCATTCACGAGGGGGGTGGCATCTGGGTGACCCCGTTATAATAGGGGGCACCCAGATTCAGATAAGTACCCCTGCCCACAGACCCCACAAGCACTGGGCCAGGGTTGTGGGGAAGAGGCCCTTGTGCTCATTTACATGTTGACATGGTGCTTAACTAGGGGGTCCCCCCTGACAAAGCACCCTCCCCATGTCGAGGGCATGTAGCCTGGTATGGTGCAGGAGGGGGGAGTGCACACTGGTCCCCCCTCCCTTTCCTGCTCTGCCAGGCTGCTGCTCGGATTAAGGGTCTTGAAAAAGATTGTAGGGAGACCCCACTCATTTTGTTTTGTTTTTTTGGTGTTGGGGTCCCTCCTAAAATTCCTACCAGACCTAAGGGGTCTGGTATGTAAGGTTCAACAACACAAGTTCATTCCGAATGACATTCCGGAGAAATTCGAATGCATCCTAAATTTTGTTATCAGAAAATACGGATACGTTAGATTCGTTATATCTTCATTTGGAAATTCGGATGCATCTGAATATCCAAATTTTTGAAAATTTGTAGGAATTTCAATTCAGAACGAAATTAATCGCACATGTCTATTTTCCAGATAGTTGTCAATCATTAACCAAGTTCACACCCAAAGCACCTCTGTGGTATAGGAAGGCATCTGCTGCAGGGTAGCCATAGAACTAACCAAGGAAAACATGTAGTGAGAGGGCAGTGGAAGCAGTTGATGGTGTTGGAGCAGAGGGTCTCAGAGTGGGCCTTTGTGTTTCTCCAGGCTTGTTTTTTTTTAAGCCATACTATGGCTTGGGAGTAAAAACGAGTGAGTTGAATTCTAAATCAGGCAAATCTGGAGATTTTAACGATGCTGATGTTTTCCAGTAAATCAAATTTTTTTTAATTCTACATTCCCACAGATTAACCGCATCCAATAAAAATCATACAGTTTATAAACCATGCATTAATGAACCTGGTAATTCACTGCAATTCAGACAAATCTGCATAAGTATATTCAGGAGAAACAGATTAAGGAATCAAATTACAAATATCTAACTAGGGCATATAGAAATATTCATTGTAATGCTAAAAAATATTTCAGTTTGGCTAAAGAGTAATTTAAAACCTGTAGCTTTGAGCTGGTAAAAGAAAGAAAATATTGTTTTTGAAGCACAGTTTAAAAAAACTAAAAAGTGAAGGGCCAGACAAGTTCAGCTGGAATAGTTGAGTGGAAGGCTTGCTGTTGTGCCAGGCTACTCTATACAAAAGAACTCTTTATACCATCAGCATTTTAACACTGCTAAGTGGTTCCTTCCCTACAGATTACATAGGTCAGTGTATGCCTATATTTGGGTGATTGAGCATGATACTTAGCCAAGTACTAACAACATGAGTGACCTAATGTGTAGACATGTCCCTGCTAAAGCTAGTCAAACATTCAATGAATTCTTGTTATGTTTTACTGAATACAATGTTGAACAATTGATTAGGATGCTGTATTTAACACATGTTACTCAAGTAAGTGTTGCGCTATTGATAATGACATTCAATAGATATGTCTAAATATTGAGCTTCCGCTGAACAACAGCTAAATACAGACTATGCAAGCTGGACTCTTGCAGAGCTCTGGCTTCTTGGCCACTGATGTTCCAGTGGTATCACAGTCTTCATATTCCATGGCAAGACAACATGGAAAGGTTCCTGTGTATACTTACCAAGTAACTAGTCACTCACCACATCTCCATATGTGGGGCCAGCTTGTTTCCTCTAGGACAGACACCCTTGGCTCCAAAAACCATCATCTTCAGGGTTTCATCCCATGAAGGGAGCTTCATGCATCCTTCCATTCCCAGGTAAAAGAGCCCCAACCTTCTAATTGGCTAGGCCATCAAACATCTAATCAAAATGAGCAAAGGCTGACATGTTTGAAATCCAGCCTGCGTGACAACCATGGCTCCTTCAATAGATACTATGGAGAAGTGAGAGTACACACAAAGGGACAGGATGTTTGTTATGTGCAGCATTACCAGAAAATAAAGAGAAAAAAAGCATGAACAAAGAAAATGCATGCAGTAAACACATCTGAGGAATGGTAAGCTGCAACATATAACATTTTCATTTTTAGGTAAAGATATGCTTTAAGTGGATCAGGTATACCACGTTAGTGTCTGGTATGACCTTAAACTGCCGTACTTGAATCGGACCACTGTTGGTCACAGTATCCTTCCTCACTTTTTTATATGCTCAGTTTTAGATACCTTCCTTTACCCATGCCATCCTTTGTCATGCTAACTGGCAACCAAGATACTCCACATTTTCTGATATAACACACTCTATAGAAGCTCAAGATTGCTTTTTTTTCCCAAGCAATAATATCACTTCTCTATCTCACAGCCACATAGTCCCATATTCCAGGGCAGATTTTCAATTCCATTATGCTCTGTCTTCTTCCTCTTACATCCTATAACATCTGAAGATCTTATAGACTTCAAAGTGAAAAATTACAAAGTTAAACATATCTTAAGTCTGCAGCCTTGTATGTCTACAGTTATTCCCTCCTGTGTGTTCTGTGTATTATTCCCAAAGCTAAAAAAATATATTTTGTTCCATACTTTCATGTCACAATTCTCTACCTGTTGTCTTGATCACATGTCTTGCCTCCTTTTCCATATCTCTTCTCACCCCTCATTCCTGCCTTGAAGCAAATTTAAACCAAAAAAATATATCAGCTTACAAGCTTGGTGGGTGCATTAGTTTTGGTTTTTCAGGCTAAGAACATTTTCAGCAACTAAAAAAAATGCATGTTGTTTTTGCCAGAAATGGAATGTCCTTTTCACTTCCTGGGAGACATTCTAGAAGCAAAAACAATACTTCGTTAAGTAAAGTACTAATCCCAGCACCCTCCACCATGAAATGGAGCTGAAAGAAGGCAAACATATTTGAAAACCAGCCTGGGTGGCCACCATGGCTCCCTCACTGGAGGATAGATACACTGAAGGAGAGAGCATTGTCATCCACTGACATGTAGTATGTTATCTGCAGGATCATCAGGTGAAAATAAAGGAAAAAAAGGCTGAATAAAGAATACAAAATCACGCACCGCATCTAAGAGCTGGTAAGCTGCAATATTCACAATTTTTGTTTTGGGGTACAGATACGCTTTAACATCTCTATTGCACCTACCTCTTACAATTTTCATCAAACATGCAGTCATAGCACCAATACTCAAAAAAAACAAAAATGACAGCAATTGTATAGGTTAATATTCCCCACCTCTTAGTGGGAGATTGAGTGTCAACTGACAGAAACCTGTCCAATCAATGCATCCCTCAATCATCCTGCGTTCAGCTGCCTAACCCTGTAGGCATAAAAGTGCTGCCTGATCCTGCCTAAACGAGAAGATCAGGTGACTGTCATTCCATGTCAATGGGAATGGTCTAAGAAACCACTCTTATTCATTTTTTACAGGCCCGTGAGATTGGGATTTTGGTATTTTTGCTGGTTATCATTTACCAGACTTATCTGTTAACTACGAAGAGGTTCAAGAAAACAAATTAGATGAATCTGATGAAGTACAAGTACAAGTAAAAAACCCATTTAACATATAGTGTATACCCAAATGTTCCTAAACAGTTCTCCATATTCTGCATGCATTTGCCCAAATAGATGCACACATTGTTTCTAGACAACCGAATATGTAATTTCTATATCAGGAATGTATCATCGTTACACAGGCTGCAGTTGTTCGGTGCAACATTACCAGCTATGAATTCAGATGAGATACACATTGCTTGGAATTCTGTTTGCCTAAAACAATGCCCCTTTATAAAATGAGGTTTTGTACACAGCTATGTGGTATATCTGCATTTTTGCATGGTGAATGCATTACAAACTGTTGTTCCAGTAATAACAGGTCATATTGCAAATGCTTCCAACCACATTAAGGGCTTAAACCTAGTTGCACATAAACACACACTTTTGTTCTTATTTTTTAAGGCAAAGTCCAGGATGTTAAGTGGTTTATCCCATAGCAGCTAATCAGCAATTAGATTTTGTTGATCTGACAACTGGTGTGAACACCCAGCTACTGTATAATAGTCGAAATAAGAAGCCAGCATCCTAAACTGATTGGTCATGTATTAAGGGAGAGAATTATGTGGAAGAAAACCTTAATGAGCCAAAATGAGGCCAAAGCCCTTAAATGGCTATAGTGCTACTGAGACATAGAACTAGAAAGAGACAACCATCTGACAATAAACTTAAAGCCAATGACCATTGCTAACCGGAATATTCTCACTGCTCCCTGCATTGTCTTTCAATCTCAATTTTCAATCATCATTTCAATTAATTTTGTAATAAAGAAAATGCTTAACCAAATATCTAGAAAGTTGGAGAACTAACATTTTAGGATGGAGTTTGGCTGCCTGCAGTCTCTTTATGGGGTATGTAGCAAACACATTTTTCTCAAAATAAGATTAATTAGATCCAATAATCTTTTTCACATTCTCAAAAATCTGTAAACCTAATAATAATAATTACAATAACATATACCTGGCTGGCAGCCTCCCTGCAGTTTACTTTTCCTTCCTCGGGGAACCTGAGGAGGAACTGCATCAGCAACCTCTAAACTTAACCCTGCCCCTAGCCTGGGGGAAGCAGTGTGGGCAGGGAAAGGAAGAAGGAAATACAGAGAGAGAATGAGTCCCTGAAGACACAAACGAAGGGGACAGCCTGCCCCAGCAGAGAAAGACACAACCCTCCCAGGAGGGGGAGAGGGCTGACTGGTAAGGCCCTGATATGGCTGCCCACATACCACTCTGCCCTCTTCAAATTCACAGAGACTATCAGGGAGAAGTGTTGATAAGCCTCAGGGGGAAACCTAGCAGAGACAGCTTTGCCTACCTCTCATGTACTCTCAACCTGAAAGAGACAGTATGGCTTACTTCTTACCCACCTTCATCCATTACCCATGAGTGATCACCAGAATGCCTGCTGTATTCAGGTGGACATTCATCTGATTGGTGAGCAGCCTTTGGCCATCCATTTGTGTGCTGAACTTTACATACACCTTTGTGAGGGCCACTACTGCCTATGGTGGAGATTTCTGAAAGAAGATCATCTCATCCTTGCCCTGTTTGTTAATTTGGGACACTTTGTGAAGATCTCCATGCCTTTGTGGATTACAAATATCTTCACATGAAAGTTGAGTGCTCCACCATTAAGTTTCAAGGGCCCCACCACCTGCAGACTTTGTGCAAATGTACCTACTGGCTAGTGGTTAGTGGTTAGTTAGAATGCAGTTAGGCCCCAATAGGTAGAGGCACATATCCAGGTCCAACCAGCATACTTGAACTAACCAAAGTGCTAGGCTTTCTTACACTTACATACTGTACATTTTAATATAGACTAATGCACTTTACATCTTGTAGTGATACACTACATCACTTGATGATCTCTTTGTGCAATGTGGCCATGCTGACACACATTGCACAAAGAGGCTGGAAGAGATAAGCAGGACTGAATTGCAAAGAAGGTTACAAATGGTGAAATCACTAATGTAGTCCAACTGTAGGGTGCACACACATTCATAAGATGAATGTAGCCATCCAAAGTTTGACAATGCCTGGAGTGCTCCAGCTTGGTTGACCAAAGCTTTAAGTAGGTCTAAAGTCTAAAGATTTCTTTCATTTTGGATAGAGTAGGGTATGGTTTACACCCCTTTGTGTCATATGTGTTCCATTGTGGAGATTTCCCTTTAATTCTTGTCTTGTAGGTGCAGCAGGAAGGGAGAAGATATAATCTGTCAAAAGGATTGCACAAATTCTGAGACTGGAGAACAGAATCTGAAAATTCACATGCTTGAGTTCCCATGTAGTCATTGGTTAATTACTATAAGAAATTATCAATTTATTCAACATATTGTTGTTTTTTTTAAATATATTTTCCCTCTTTCCATGCAGATAAGGTAGTTTAGTAGTTGTGTATAGCTAGAATATTTGGGAAAAAGAGAACCACTATATTTTATTTTCATGAAACCATTAATCAAAAACCAGGCATGAAATCTGCTACCGAACCCATCCAGACATCTGACAGATTGGTTTGCCCATCACTAGTATTTTTTTTTTTTTTAATGATTGTCACATTTTTGGTCTCAGTTGTGGAAACATACCATAATGTTTCTAAGTTGGAGAACCACTAATAGGCTAGGGGTTTGTGGTGGACAAATAACTGTGCCAAGCATCCTTATCTACTACAAGGATCTCCGTCTGTTTATGCTTGTCATTTCGACTTAGGTGAACTTTACAGGGAAAAAAATCAAACACAATCTGTTCTTGCTAAAGAATTCAGGCTAACTTTCCAGTATATTATATGGTGTAGAGGAATGTGTGTTTCCATTTATGGGAAGACTCTATTAAGTACATTGTATGAGCAAACTCAGCCCAGGGGGAAAAACTACAGAATGGAAGCCAGGTGTACATCCACTGTTGTAGCATCTGTTTACAACCCTACATGGAGCTTACACTGCACTACCAATTTCACAAGAACAATTTGCTTAAGCAACAGGCACCAGGCCTGCAGTATTGTTTTCAAATATTATGCACACAGCCAATGCGATGCAATAAAAATAGTTATTTTTTTCTTTAACAAGACATAACTTGGTTTTGTTTTGCCCTTTTGAACTACTACAAACACATATTACCAAGATACTCCATATCTAATCAATTAAAAGAAAATAAAGTATAAACGCTTAAAGTGATGCTAAACTCAGGAGTTAAATCTTAAAAATGCATTCAAGTACCTTAAAGGGGAACTATGAGGTGATTGAAAATCACTCAGCCTCATAGTTCAAACTGACGTGTGACAATGAAACTGCCACAGGTCGGCTCAATAGATCGGAACAGTAATGTCGGTATCCATCCCGGATGCAGCAGTCTCAATATACAGCGAACTGTAGCTCGCGATATACTGAGCTTTAGGTCATGGGAGGACGCTAGTATTTGTAACACTGACCCTTAAGAGAACTATGGGGAAAAACACTTACCCCATATTTCTGTTTTTAACTATTAACAAAAGTGTATCTTATTTGTGCATCACTGGGCTATAGATCCACAAATCATCTTTAAATTGCTGCTTACACTGGCCTTCCTTCTGGAGGGTGGCTACTTTTTCTCCCCATGGTCCCTGTGTGTGTTGTAAAGTAGCCACTGCTCCAAGCTCACTCCTAATTTGTATAGAGATTGTAGTCCATCACTAGAGCCAACTTGGAGTGGTGGCTACTTTACAACACATACACAGGGACCATTGAACCAAAGTAGCCACCCTCCAGGAGGAAGGACAGTGTCAGCACCAATTAAGAGATGATTTGAGGAAGCATTTGAATTCATTATAAGATTTATCTTCTGAGTTTAGTGTCACTTTAAAGCTATGGTCAGCACTAGGGTCAGTGCCTTTTATATAATTCCAAATCTTTGTAGTCCACTGTTGCACAAATGTATGCATGACAAGTAATTGTAAGGAACAGTTACACTTGTTTTCTTCTTCTGCTGGGGGCAACTGGGCTAGGGTGCATTTGCCCCACTGGGCCAGTACTATGTTGGGCTGGTAAGCCCTGAGTGGAGCCTTCAGACATCAGTCAGAACAAGACCAGCAGTCATTGACACTGCTTGGGATTTTATACTTAACTGCTCTTTAGTCAGACGTGCAACAGCCACATTTGGCAAAGGGAAGTCTTCCAGGACCAACTACCTTTGCCGCTCTGAGATGTCATTTGATTAAATGTGGAGAACCACAAAGGAAACTAATGCTGGAAGATATAAAAATGTGTTTCAAACTATGTAACTATGTAAAAATGTGTTTCAAAATAAACCATGTCCTTTCAGAATATCCACCTTTCACATTGTCCTCTAATCACTGCAGCACCATGCCACACTATGCGTGGAACATATTAATTGGCACAAGGACATTTTCCCCACCGTGAAAAGGATAGTTATTTGTGTTTACCCGGCAGGTCAAAGGTTCCCAGTCCTTTCCTGTGCTTGGTCTTTCATAAATGAGAGAAACATGTCTAGAACTTTTTTTATTTTTAGCTCTCACGGGTAAAGCCTTCCTTTCCATCTTGTCTTTTTTTGTATTGTATCTGTAATGTCTTCCTTATATTGTAAAACGATGTGCAAACTGTTGGCGCTATATAAATCCTTATTAAAATAATTATTACTAATAATAATAGAACACTAAAGTGGAACATTAATCATTAGCCATCTCTCCCTTGTCAACAACTTTGCCTAGTCTTCTCTTGGGTATGAGATCTTCAGTCATCTTGATTGGTCAGGCCAGAATGATGTAACTGCAGGTGCAGCTCAGTGCATATTCTAAAGAAGATTGCAAACAGGGAAGTAAGTTTGTTTTTCTGCTTGCAGTTTTATACTTCTTCAGTATAATTCTGCTCTAACCAAATGTAAGAGTTCTACCACCCATGTAAGAGTTTTCTGCTTTTTGTGGCCTTTCAACAAAACCAGATTTCCTGGTACATTTAGCATTTCATGAGATATTGGGGTTGATTTACTAACCTCACAAACACGCC
>NW_017310156.1:0-3509 GCF_000935625.1 Nanorana parkeri
GGAGAGCTGTCAGAGAATGTAGTGTGGATAGTGGGAGGAGACCTGTCAGAGAATGTAGTAGGGATGGTGGAGGAGAGCTGTCAGAGAATGTAGTGTGGATGATGGAGGAGAGCTGTCAGAGAATGTAGTGTGGATAGTGGGAGGAGACCTGTCAGAGAATGTAGTAGGGATGGTGGAGGAGAGCTGTCAGAGAATGTAGTGTGGATAGTGGGAGGAGACCTGTCAGAGAATGTAGTAGGGATGGTGGAGGAGAGCTGTCAGAGAATGTAGTGTGGATAGTGGGAGGAGACCTGTCAGAGAATGTAGTAGGGATGGTGGAGGAGAGCTGTCAGAGAATGTAGTGTGGATAGTGGGAGGAGACCTGTCAGAGAATGTAGTAGGGATGGTGGAGGAGAGCTGTCAGAGAATGTAGTGTGGATAGTGGGAGGAGACCTGTCAGAGAATGTAGTAGGGATGGTGGAGGAGAGCTGTCAGAGAATGTAGTGTGGATAGTGGGAGGAGACCTGTCAGAGAATGTAGTAGGGATGGTGGAGGAGAGCTGTCAGAGAATGTAGTGTGGATAGTGGGAGGAGACCTGTCAGAGAATGTAGTAGGGATGGTGGAGGAGAGCTGTCAGAGAATGTAGTGTGGATAGTGGGAGGAGACCTGTCAGAGAATGTAGTAGGGATGGTGGAGGAGAGCTGTCAGAGAATGTAGTGTGGATAGTGGGAGGAGACCTGTCAGAGAATGTAGTAGGGATGGTGGAGGAGAGCTGTCAGAGAATGTAGTGTGGATAGTGGGAGGAGACCTGTCAGAGAATGTAGTAGGGATGGTGGAGGAGAGCTGTCAGAGAATGTAGTGTGGATAGTGGGAGGAGACCTGTCAGAGAATGTAGTAGGGATGGTGGAGGAGAGCTGTCAGAGAATGTAGTGTGGATAGTGGGAGGAGACCTGTCAGAGAATGTAGTAGGGATGGTGGAGGAGAGCTGTCAGAGAATGTAGTGTGGATAGTGGGAGGAGACCTGTCAGAGAATGTAGTAGGGATGGTGGAGGAGAGCTGTCAGAGAATGTAGTGTGGATAGTGGGAGGAGACCTGTCAGAGAATGTAGTAGGGATGGTGGAGGAGAGCTGTCAGAGAATGTAGTGTGGATAGTGGGAGGAGACCTGTCAGAGAATGTAGTAGGGATGGTGGAGGAGAGCTGTCAGAGAATGTAGTGTGGATAGTGGGAGGAGACCTGTCAGAGAATGTAGTAGGGATGGTGGAGGAGAGCTGTCAGAGAATGTAGTGTGGATAGTGGGAGGAGACCTGTCAGAGAATGTAGTAGGGATGGTGGAGGAGAGCTGTCAGAGAATGTAGTGTGGATAGTGGGAGGAGACCTGTCAGAGAATGTAGTAGGGATGGTGGAGGAGAGCTGTCAGAGAATGTAGTGTGGATAGTGGGAGGAGACCTGTCAGAGAATGTAGTAGGGATGGTGGAGGAGAGCTGTCAGAGAATGTAGTGTGGATAGTGGGAGGAGACCTGTCAGAGAATGTAGTAGGGATGGTGGAGGAGAGCTGTCAGAGAATGTAGTGTGGATAGTGGGAGGAGACCTGTCAGAGAATGTAGTAGGGATGGTGGAGGAGAGCTGTCAGAGAATGTAGTGTGGATAGTGGGAGGAGACCTGTCAGAGAATGTAGTAGGGATGGTGGAGGAGAGCTGTCAGAGAATGTAGTGTGGATAGTGGGAGGAGACCTGTCAGAGAATGTAGTAGGGATGGTGGAGGAGAGCTGTCAGAGAATGTAGTGTGGATAGTGGGAGGAGACCTGTCAGAGAATGTAGTAGGGATGGTGGAGGAGAGCTGTCAGAGAATGTAGTGTGGATAGTGGGAGGAGACCTGTCAGAGAATGTAGTAGGGATGGTGGAGGAGAGCTGTCAGAGAATGTAGTGTGGATAGTGGGAGGAGACCTGTCAGAGAATGTAGTAGGGATGGTGGAGGAGAGCTGTCAGAGAATGTAGTGTGGATAGTGGGAGGAGACCTGTCAGAGAATGTAGTAGGGATGGTGGAGGAGAGCTGTCAGAGAATGTAGTGTGGATAGTGGGAGGAGACCTGTCAGAGAATGTAGTAGGGATGGTGGAGGAGAGCTGTCAGAGAATGTAGTGTGGATGGTGGGAGGAGAGCTATCAGAGAATGTAGTGTGGATGGAGTAGGAGAGCTGTCAGAGAATGTAGTATTTCGCAGGAGAACGGAATACATGAGATTTGCCATTCGTGCACACTACCAGTTTGAAAGGGTATCCCCAATGCTAAGGGATAGAATGTTCCTGCAACAGCTGCGTCAGTGGACGAAGCGCTCTGCATCTAGCGAGAGGGGTCAGGAAACAAAGAACTTTGAGCGCCATCAAAGTCAATCAGACCTGGGTTGCCACTTGTCCAAGATTCACCCGGACAGTCCGGGTTTTGAATGCTGTGTCCGGGTTTCATGGCAGCTGAAACCCGGACACAAGATGTCAGGCAGACAGGGGCAACCAAAATTAAGATAAAGGCTACTGGCCCCCCACTGAAAATAGTCTAAACTGTGATATTTACATATTAATGGGTGACGCTTTTTACATGAACAAGCCGCGTCGCTAGAGTGTTCGGATTTCGCTGGAAGAAAAGATGGCAACCCTAATCAGACCTCTATCCCGCACCTTAGCCAAAATGCCCTCTTTCTGTTGATAAAGATGCACCCAACACAGGACAACTCTGTGTTGCTGCAGATTAGGGTTCCAAAAGCCCGGAACTCTGTGAACCCCATCAAGTTCAAAATGATGAGTAGGGGTGTACCACAGGAGCATATTAAAAATGCCCAGCACAGTTGGTTTGGGCCCAGACGTAGCGGTAGCCTCAGCATTCCCCCACATTCTGATATTGTTTCGCCAATGGCGATGCTCTTGGCCATCCAATTGGAGGCTGAAATATTGAATTAAGTGGTGCTGTTAGCGAATAGCATCTTGAAGTTGCTTGACACTGGAGGATAACCAGGCAATGGTGGATTCCAACTCTTCAAGGCACCGATTGAAGCCAGCCAGACTCTACAGCAACTCTGACATGTCTCGTGTGTGTAAGGCCTCAAGACATGAGAACATACACTATATTGCCAAAAGTATTGGGCCCCTCCCCCTCCAAATCATTGGATTCAGGTGTTCCGTGACATTTCCTGGCTACTAAATATTCCGCGGTCACCTGTTACTGGGATTATAACAAAGTGGAAGCAACTGGGAAGAACAGCAACTCAGCCAGGAAGTGGTCGGCCACGTCACATGACAGAGCGGGGTCAGCGCATGCTGAAGCGCACAGTGCGCGGAAGTCGCCAACTGTCTGCAGAGACAATAGCTACAGACCTCCAAACTCCATGCGGCCTTCAGATTGGCACAACAACAGTGCGTAGAGAGCTTCATGGAATGGGTTTCCATGGCCGAGCAGCTGCATCCAAGCCTTACATCACCAAGTGCAATGCAAAGCGTGGGATGCCGCGGTGTAAAGCACGCCGCCACTGGACTCTAGAGAAG
>NW_017310156.1:6111-20340 GCF_000935625.1 Nanorana parkeri
GAATTCTTCTTACATTGGTGGTCAGCGGGAGGAATTCTTCTTACATTGGTGGTCAGCGGGAGGAATTCTTCTTACATTGGTGGTCAGCGGGGAGAATTCTTCTTACATTGGTGGTCAGCGGGAGGAATTCTTCTTACATTGGTGGTCAGCCGGAGGAATTCTTCTTACATTGGTGGTCAGCGGGGAGAATTCTTCTTACATTGGTGGTCAGCGGGAAGAATTCTTCTTACATTGGTGGTCAGCGGGAGGAATTCTTCTTACATTGGTGGTCGGTGGGAGGAATTCTTCTTAAATTGGTGATCGGTGGGAAGAATTTCGGAGATTTATTGGGTTTTTTATTATGCTTTTGTGTTGTTTAGGTTTTAAATGATGAATAATCTGGAATGGGTCGGATGAAGTGTTCAACGTAAATTTAGAACCAGGCAGCGCGCAAAATGTTAAAATGTGAGGGGCAGTTTCTACAATTTTCACAAGGTGGAGATCTTGTCTACAGTGCGTGGAACGTATAGACAGGAAGTGATGTAATGGTATAAACAGGAAATTCCGGGTGAAAGGTAAGTGGGGAGGAAGTAGAGAGGAGACATTGCTGGAAGTGGCAGCAGAGGAGGTAAGAAGATATTATTTTATATTTACATCCGGTACACCAACCCGTTATGTCCAGCTTTTTTCATATTCATGGCGTCTTTTGTCTCCTGCTACTCTCACATTAATATTTATGTGTGTACGTATATATATATACACACACACCTACACTAAATATATATATAATTATAATATGTGTTATGTATAGTATAAGAAGCAGTCTGAGGTGTGAGAACTCTGGAGGAACTCTGTGCTGACATTATTCATCCCGGGACAGTCCAGATCATTCTCAGTTCATCATTTCTCTACAGCAAGGAACATCTTATGTAGATCTGATGACATCATTGAGGATGGACAAAGACCAAACACATATGACTCAGAGGATAATCAACCTCACCCTGGAGATCATCTACCTGCTGACCGGAGAGGTGAGGAGGATTTTGGGAGGGTCAATTGAAATAAAACGTTTCTCTTTATTAAAACACAGACCTGACTGGTGAGGAGAATTCTGGGAAGTCTCCAGTGATAATTGTTACTTTCTGTCTTTACTCAGGATTATAATTTAGTGAAGAAAACATTTAGTGAGCCAGTAACACCCAGCAGATGTCTCCACAGGACATCACCCATCACAGAGCCTCCACTTCACTGCCTGACCACAGAGGACAAGAGAGCCAAGAAGATTCTAGAAGTCACCAAGAAGATCATTGGTCTGCTGACAGGAGAGGTGAGCGGTGCCGTGAATTCTGGGACATGATCCAGGAACAGACAAGGGATGTGTCTGGATGGTGACTGTATCATTGTGTGTGTCAGGTTCCTATAAGGTGTCAGGATGTCTCTGTCTATTTCTCCATGGAGGAGTGGGAGTATCTAGAAGGACACCGGGATCTCTACAAGGACGTCGTGATGGAGATTGAGCCGCCCCTCACGTCACCGGGTAAGAGGAGAGAGCAGTACGGAGGCTCCACCTAGATCCCCCATCATCTGATACACACATAGAAACAATGTATTCAGTCAGTGTGTGTGTTTCCTACAGATGGATCCAGTAAGAGGAACCCACCAGAGAGATGTCCCCGTCCTCTGTATTCCCGGGATCCCACACAGGAAGATCTCACCGTCCCTCACCATGATCAGGTCGGTGGGATATTCTAAACTATGAGAGGACATTCTTTTTTGTAATCTTGTATTCTCTTTTTTATATGCATTTGATCATCTTTGGGGTTTAGGATGAAGAACTGAAAGACATCAACGTTGAGGTTAAAGAAGAAGAGGAGACATTTGTCAGTGGAACTCAGCCATCTATGGAGGAGGGTGAGATCATCATGAAAAGTAAACAGGAGGAACCTCAATGTAATTATCAAACAAACGAGAATATATTACTCTCCATTCCCCAATTTAATTTCATATCCCCAACAAATGAGGAGGAGATACTGGACACCATATGAAGGTCCATCTCCATTCCCCAATATAATGTCATGTGACCAACAAATGAGGAGGAGATACTGTACACCATATGAAGGTCCATCTCCATTCCCCAATATAATGTCATGTGACCAACAAATGAGGAGGAGATACTGTACACCATATGAAGGTCCATCTTAATTCCTCAATATAACGTCATGTGACCAACAAATGAGGAGGAGATACTGTACACCATATGAAGGTCCATCTCCATTCCCCAATATAATGTCATGTGACCAACAAATGAGGAGGAGATACTGTACACCATATGAAGGTCCATCTTAATTCCTCAATATAACGTCATGTGACCAACAAATGAGGAGGAGATACTGTACACCATATGAAGGTCCATCTCCATTCCCCAATATAATGTCATGTGACCAACAAATGAGGAGGAGATACTGTACACCATATGAAGGTCCATCTTAATTCCTCAATATAACGTCATGTGACCAACAAATGAGGAGGAGATACTGTACACCATATGAAGATCTATCTCCATTCCTCAATATAACGTCATGTGACCAACAAATGAGGAGGAGATACTGTACACCATATGAAGGTCCATCCCCATTCCTCAATATAACGTCATGTGACCAACAAATGAGGAAGAGATACTGTACACCATATGAAGGTCCATCTCCATTCCCCAATATAATGTCATGTGACCAACAAATGAGGAGGAGATACTGTACACCATATGAAGGTCCATCTCCATTCCTCAATATAACGTCATGTGACCAACAAATGAGGAGGAGATACTGTACACCATATGAAGGTCCATCTCCATTGCCATGAGCTCTCACACACTGTTAGGTTCTAGAACAATCTGTAAGACTGAATGGAGAATATTTATAACATTTATTTACAACTTTCTTCCCAACAGATGGAAGACATGTCTGGAATACTATGGAGAGACATCTTATTCTAACTACAGGTTGTTATGAAGGAGATGATGACATTACACAACATTCTCCAGGAGTGAATCCCATTACTCATAATAGAGATCTCAGACCTTCCCATTCAGATACATCAATGGATCCCTCTAATCCTGAGGAATCTTCTGACCAATCACAGACTGTTACTCCAGATATCCGTCTGCGATCTCACAGTGCAGACACATCAAGCAATCCATCTAATCCCGGGGAATCTTTATGTTATGGAGCTCACACAGGAGAAAGTTTATTGACAAGTTTGGTGTGCAGAAACATAGCACTTGCTAGACATGAGAAAAGTAACACAGCCGAGCGTCCCTATTCATGTCAGGAGTGTGAGAAGTGTTTCGCTCAGAATAGAGACCTTTTGAGACACAAGAAAATTCGCAAGGCTGAGTGTCCCTATTCATGTGAAGAGTGCGGGAAAGGATTCAGTTGCAAAGGAAAACTTTCTGTACACCAGAGAATTCACACTGGTGAACGGCCTTATTCTTGCTCAGAATGCGGGAAAAGTTTCAATGAGAAGGGAAAACTTATTGTGCACCAGAGAAGTCACACGGGTGAGCGTCCTTTTTCATGTTCAGAGTGTGGGAAATGTTTTACTGAGAATGGAAAACTCCTTACACACCAGAAAAGTCACACAGGGGAGCGTCCTTTTTCATGTCTAGAGTGTGGGAAAAGTTTTGCCCAAAAAGGAGACCTTATTAGACACCAGAGAATTCACACCGGTGAGCGTCCTTTCCCCTGCTTGGAGTGTGGAAAATGTTTTAATCAGAGAAGCGTACTTCTTAGACACCAGAGCATTCACACGGGCGAAAATCCATTTTTATGCTCCGCGTGTGGGAGATGTTTCTCTAGGAAAGGAAACCTTATTGGACACCAGAAAATTCACACTCGGTATGGCTCATTTTCATGTTGAGGATGGGGAAATGTTTTTCAAGGAAGATAATCTAGTAATGCGACTGTTCAGTCCATAGAGCGTCGAGAGAGAACAATGTGTGTGTGCTGGGTACTTTGCAGCGCTGCAGCGCATATTCTAGAGAAGACTGGATTGGATGAGAACCACATGTCCTTGATGAGCCAATCTTTCCAGGTTCAAATCTCTCAGGACACAATCCTCACTTAACCCCCCCCCGAGAAGATGTGTGTGTATTTCAATGTTCCACAAATATGAATAAAGGTAACAGCACCGAACTCCCATCACATGCCGTGCGCAATCATAAAACTGTCTGCAAAAGCTTAGCACAAGAAGAACAAATGTGCTGCCCAGAACTCGTACATGGAAGCAGTTATGGGGTTTTGAGGATCATTAATCAAACCCGAGTCCTTTAGATAGTAGATTAGATAATTACCTGAGTTCATTAGATAATAGGCAGCGGCCCGCCCCTTCCATGTAATTAGATAGTCGGAATGGGCGGCATCTCACTTTTTATCTTGAATGGAGATCTGAAACCAAGTTCTGCTCATATGTCAGGGGTCCCATTGATGTGCGGGTGATGGGGCGTGTTTGCTTTCCATCGTGTATGTCTCACTTATTTGACTTCTGTTTTTGTAATTTTTTGTAATTTGTCTTTGCACTGCCCGCCTCGGGATATTAAATCTAAAAATGAACTTTGATTGCTCTAAAGAACACACAAATCTGAAGACTTGTATACCAGGGACAGGGACGGGTCTCAATGCCAGACAGGGATCTGTATGTCTGATGTGTGGGAGGGGCGGTGGTAAAGGTGACCCCTTACTGTTCTGGCTCAAAGGAAAGCTTGGGGGATCTCGGAGACGTGGGGAAATCACCGAACACAACCATCAGAGGACACCAGATTGTAAGGAAGATTTGCATTTGTGCGTGTCCCACCGGCTAGATTTTGGATGTTTCCCTCTAGTGGTAGCTGGTGGTAAGGGACTGTAAATGAGTGTTCATACTGTAGAACAGGAGTCCCCAACCCCTGAGCTGTGGACCGGTCTGTGGCCTGTTAGAAACTGGGCTGCAGCTCCCTCTCTGGGCCCCCCCTGCGAAAAGGACACGCCGACCCGAATTGCCTCAGTATGCCTGAAGGCATTCCGGGCTGGCTACAATCAGGCAGAGCTGGCCCTCTAATCAGGCATATTAGATGGTTCTCGGAAGGGCCTCTCGGGGCCCTGGTGAGTTGCGAGCAGCCGCCGGCAGCTGTGCCCACAGCCAAGAAAAAGCCACGTCTGCTGTGCCCGTAGACGCCAGTGAGACTCTCTGGACCCCTGGTGAGAGCCCGTACTGGCCACCTGAGAGACCCACTGACCACCTAAAAGCCAGCACTGGCCACCTGGGAGCCAACACTGACCACCTGAAAGCCTGCACTGGCCACCCGAGAGCCCCAATGACCACCCGAGAGCCACACTGACCACCCGAGAGCCCTACTGACCACCCGAGAGCCCTACTGACCACCTGAGAGCCCCACTGACCACCCGAGAGCCCCACTGACCACCCGAGAGCCCCACTGACTACCCGAGAGCCCTACTGACCACCTGAGAGCTCCACTGACCACCCGAGAGCCACACTGCTCACCTGAGAGCCACACTGATCACCCGAGAGCCACACTGATCACCCGAGAGCCACACTGATCACCCGAGAGCCCCACTGACCACCCGAAAGCCCTACTGACCACCCGAGAGCCATACTGACCACCTGAGAGCTCCACTGACCACCCGAGAGCCCTACTGACCACCTGAGAGCTGCACTGACCATCTGAAAGCCCACACGAGATCAGCAGCAGTTATGGGTAATGCAGAGTGCACACAGAAAGTCTGGTAATAAAGGCTTGAGTTTGTGTAGCTGTGGAAGCAATGGAAGGTGACTTGCCACTGTGAAGTAGTGCGGAGAGGGAGAGGCACGCTCCGTCCAGGAAGACTCGGTCTGCTGGGAGAGAGAAGTAGGCATTGCAGTGTTAGGGAGCCGACGTGTACACATTACACAGGCACCGGTAGTTTGAATCTCCCAACTTAAGGAGGGAAGAGAGCGGGTGACGTGGCGTGATTGTTTAGGGTGGGGCTCTACTCCGATGCCTGTGTTCTATCGATAGTCTAAACTCATCGAGTTGTGGGACCGCATGACTTCCGGTTTCCTTAGAACTACGAGGTTTGGGCAAGAAATTTGTTGTGCACGAGCGCCATCCACGGCATTGCCCTATACACATTAACCAAAGCAATAAAGTAATAAAATGATGTAAGATGACAGTAATCCAGCACGTTATTTATCTCCGGTGCCCCACTCAATATGGCCGCCGCTTGAGTGGGGCAACTCAGATTAATAACGTGCTGGATTAGTGTGATCCGAGTTCATTGTATTACTTTATTGCTGTGGTGCATGTGTACAGGCCAATGCCTTGGCTGGCGCTCGTGCAGAAGACGTTTTGTGTGCAAACCTCGTAGTTCTAAGGAAACCGGAAGGCAAGCGGTCCCAGAACTCGATAAGTTCGAACTTTCGATCGATCACCCGGCGGAGACTAAGGTAAGTATATTACGCCCGCTTGATGCATAACCGGTTGAAGATGCCGGCTGATGTCAATAACCATATATGGTTATGACCATATTTGGGCAATGATGTCAACCAGGATTCCCGCCGGCTTGATTGACAGGAAGCAGGAAGCTCTCATTTAACTGTGGCAGTGATACCTCTACTATCTGAATGACTTCCTGAGGAAGCAACTGAGGGCTCCGCAGACCAAATCTGGCCATTTAGTGCTCCCATTCAACGAACGGCGAACCGCCTGGGTTCAGGTCGAAGGTATGGTCGGCCTGAACCCCCGAAGCGAAATTATTTTTAAACTTTTTGGATTTTTTTATTCTGCAATGTCACATATTTGTAAATATTAATACACAAATTGACATTTTTTGTACTGTTTATTATAAATGATATATAATCTGGGTGTGTAATAACATGTGCAACGTACGTGAAGAATGAGAGAGCGCATAAAATGTGAAAACTTAATATGAGGAGCAGTTTTTACATCTTCCACAAGGTGGTGATCTTGCTTAGAGTGTGTGGGATGTAGCGACAGGAAGTGATATCATGTAGACATGGGAAGTGATGCAAGTCAAACAGGAAGTGATGTAAGGTATAAACAGGAAGTTGTGGGTGAGAGGTGACTTGGGAGGAAGTAGAGAGGAGACATTGTTGGAACTGGCAGCAGAGGAGGTAATAAAATATTTCATATTTACACCCAGTAGTCACTCATCATGTCCATCCTCGTCCTCCATACTCACTTCGATGTCTGTTATCTCCAGCAGAGACACAAATGTATATATTGGGTTATAATATTATAAACAGCGATATATTCTATATATATTACCCGTGTTGACGACAATATAGTGGACCCCCTGTCTTCTACGGAGCACGATACGAAAAGTAGTGATGAGAAATCTGTCCGGAGTTCATTCCCTTGGATGTTCCGTGAACCCAGCCAGAAATCTGGATTCGGGGGAACATCCAAGCGAGCTGAAACCAGGGCCCACAGCGTCATTGGTTGCTAGAATGGTAGAGGCTTGGCCGCAAGACGTCATTGGTTGCTAGGGCGCAGGTGGGTGCATGAGAACAACCAAGGACTCTGTGGGGCCACCGGCATCTTCACAACCAGTGCTGCTGTGCGGCCTGCAGAAGTTGCTAGGATACAGATGGCGGTATGGTGGGCGGTTGAACTGTTCAAATGGCTTGCACGTTCACCGAACCGCTAACAGCTTGGGTTCAGGTCACACTCATGGTTGACCGAAACCTGAAGCTCGCGCTTAATGGAGAGGAAGAAGTCGGATCTACAGTACAAGTTCAGCAGAAGGAATGATCATCCCTACAGGAAGTAGAAAAAGGGATAACGATCCTGAATTGTGTTAGTTACCTGGAAGTGATTCCATCTCGTATGTTATTGGAGGACCATCCAGGACACTCTTGTTATTGGTGGGCAGAAGAGTCCTGGAAAACCAAACATAAAAACACATATAAGAGAAACATTCTGCCCTATATTCTGTGCACTCCAGTATCACGGTGAGTGTAAAGAACACATGTGTCCAGGAACAAACTCCATGTAGGCTTCAGATATGGTGGTACAATCCACCTCATGCCTCCAGCCTTAATTAAATAAAATTGACCTCCATGTCCCTGGTACGTCAAACCATCTTGTGTGATATATATTTATTGCATCAAAGGACATCCTATCATCAATGTCAATAATGTAAATGAATAATTCCAAATGACTCGAACCATGGAACCTAAAAACACTCATATTTGGTCGGTGCACAAACCAAAATGTCTACATCATGAGAGAAATCCTCACACAATGTATGGACATCCCCACCCTTCCTAAATCCCAGGCAGGGCCGGATTTTCCACAAGGCCAACCGAGGTCCGGCCTCAGGCCAGCGGGGAGTAGAGGGGTGTGGAATTCCTATGTCCCGATGTCCGGGGTAGGCAATTCTGGGCATCGAGCTGGTAGTTGTTTTCTACATTTAGCCCTGCTTTGGGCAAGCACAGCTAAATGTACAGCGGGGGAAGCCGCCGCTTGTTTTGTACAAGTGATCCCGGAGATGTCGCCAAGATCACTTGTATGCAGCCTGCATACAGGGGGGGCGCATTGAGGAATTTGGCATTGGGGCAGCAGAGAGAGTAAATCCGGCCCTGATCCCAAGAGATCAGACCAGCACGTGATGAGATAATTACTAGGCCACACCCAACTTATATTAACTACCAAGCTGACTTCTTCAGGAGCCAATTGAAGGGTTGTTGGTGCCTTTTGGCCCCTCACCCTGCAATCCAATATTTATCAGAAACAACTTCCCTCGTCCTCTTTTGGTGCAGTTGGGTTTCCACTGGGGACATTTTATTTTATTGCTTCCAATTCAATATTTACTAGGTAGAACTTCCGCTTAAATCCTAACTAGACACAATTTTTTTCCTGTAAGTTGGAGAAGTGAAGGGTCAGAACCTGGGTCAGATTGTTATTTGTCCATGTCCCCATTGAGCTGATTTCCCCTCACATCCTGTGGAACTCTCCCTAAACCCAGAAATCCTCATCAGAGGTTCTAACTCCTCCCATCAATCCAAACCTAAAATACTAGGCTTTGATGTTGGAGGAAAGAAATCTCTGGCTTACGTTCTGTGAGATTAATGAGGTCTGCAATATAGTATAAAGAGCAGCTCGAGGTGTCAGAACTCTGTGTGGACATTATTCATCCCGGGACAGTCCAGATCATTCTCTTATCATTTCTCTACAGAGAGGAGCATATTGTGTACATCTCATGACATCAATGAAGATGGACAAAGACCAAACCCACGTGACTGAGAGGATATTAGAGCTCACCCTGGAGATCATCTACCTGCTGACCGGAGAGGTGAGGAGGATTCTGGAAGGTTCTGTGACATAAGATGTATCTCTTTATTAAATCAGAGACCTGACAGAAGATGTGAGGAGGATTCTGGGAAGTCTGTAGTGATAATTGTTACTTTCTGTCTTTACTCAGGATTATAAAGTAGTGAAGAAAATATCATCCAGCAAAAGTCTACATGGGACGAAACCCATCAGAGAGTCTCCACCTCACTGCCTGACAACCGAGATCAACAGAGCCAAGAAGATTCTAGAAGTCACCCAGAAGATCATTGAACTGCTGACAGGAGAGGTGAGCGGTGCCGGGAATTCTGGGACATGACCCAGGAACAGACGAGGGATGTGTCTGGATGGTGACTGTATCATTGTGTGTGTCAGGTTCCTATAAGGTGTCAGGATGTCTCTGTCTATTTCTCCATGGAGGAGTGGGAGTATCTAGAAGGACACCGGGATCTCTACAAGGACGTGGTGATGGAGAATGAGCCGCCCCTCACATCACCGGGTAAGAGGAGAGAGCAGTACGGAGGCTCCACCTAGATCCCCCATCATCTGATACACACATAGAAACAATGTATTCAGTCAGTGTGTGTGTTTCCTACAGATGGATCCAGTAAGAGGAACCCACCAGAGAGATGTCCCCGTCCTCTGTATTCCCAGGATTACACACAGGAAGATCACAGCGTCCCTCACCAGGATCAGGTAGATGGAACTGAGCTTGTAGACCTAAAACATTATTCCATCTATGAAATGATATTCCTATATGTAATCTCTTCCTTTTATAAATGTATTCTATCATCTTTGGTGTTTTAGGATGAAGAACTGGAAGACATCAAAGTTGAGGTGAAAGAGGAAGAAGACGAGACGTTGGTGAGTGGAGCTCAGCAGTCTATGGAGGAGGGGGAGGTGCATATGAGAAGTAAACAGGAGAATTCTTCTCTACATAGGGACACAGGTAAGTCATGAACACTAAATGCAGAAACAGTTCACATTTTCATGATATTTCTATGAATAAAATGTATTTAAATAACTTCGGGGATTAACAAATTATAAATATCAAGCTACTTAACCCTATTAAAAAAATGATCCGAAACCCGCAATTGTTCCTGATGAAGACAGAAAACACATATAAAGCTCGGCCCAATTTTTTCCAACAAGGATAAAAAAACAAAAACGTCCTAATAACTAATGGCAATAAGACAACTTCCCAGATCACCATTCATCACCGTGTTTTCCTACAAATATTAGGAGCCATTAGTATATTTTTATGTAGAAATGCACCCAATCATTTTCCATGAATATACTGAGCCCTCCAACACAAATTCCCTTATTAGACTCTTCCCCATTTTTCATCCCTCCTACAGCAAAAAAAACGCCTCTCTGTTTGGAGGTTAACCCCTTTTCCTCCATTCACACAAAGTTTATTCTGTGCTTGTTCAAGAAAGAGAGCTTGACGTCCTTCAGTAAGGAAACCATTAAGAAATCTTATCTGCTTATAGGCAGAAAGTCATCTATGTACCAACACCACCATTTTAAAAGAGAACTACGGGCCATCCTTTTTCGGAGGAGATATACTAATGTCCTCCGGTGACCCAAAACTCTGTATATTGCGGGCTATTGTCCGCTATATGCTGACAGCGCAGAGCTGGGACGGATCCCGACAGTAATGTTGGCATTTGCCCCGCTGGCTGATTGACAGCTGGCTCTTCCTCTTTAGAAAAATTAGGTGGAGATACTGCACACCATATTAAAATTCCATCTACTTTCTTATCAGTTTATCGCCATGTTCCTAGCAAAGCACAACCCATCACAGTGCCTCCACCTCACTGCCTGATAAACATTGGGAAGAAGATTGCAGTAGTCACCAGGAAGGCCACTGGGCTTTTGGTTGGAGAGAGGACCATATGGAAGGTCCATCTCCATTCCTCAATATAATGTCATGTGACCAACAAATGAGGAGATACTGTACACCATATGATGGTCCATCTCCATTCCTCAATATAATGTCATGTGACCAACAAATGAGGAGATACTGTACACCATATGATGGTCCATCTCCATTCCTCAATATAATGTCATGTGACCAACAAATGAGGAGATACTGTACACCATATGATGGTCCATCTCCATTCCTCAATATAATGTCATGTGACCAACAAATGAGGAGATACTGTACACCATATGATGGTCCATCTCCATTCCTCAATATAATGTCATGTGACCAACAAATGAGGAGATACTGTACACCATATGATGGTCCATCTCCATTCCTCAATATAATGTCATGTGACCAACAAATGAGGAGATACTGTACACCATATGATGGTCCATCTCCATTCCTCAATATAACGTCATGTCCCCAACAAATGAGGAGGAGATACTGTACACCATATGGAATGTTTTGAATTCTTAATCTGGTTTATATTCATATTTTGAGATCATATTTCCATGCCTATCCTCGGAAATACTGTTACGTTGTAGACCAATAACTATGACTAAATGGAACACATGAGGGATATTTATAACATGTATTTAACACTTTCTTCCCAACAGATGGAAGACATGTCTGGAATATGACGGAGAGACGTCTTATTCTATCTACAGACTGTTATGAAGGAGATGATGACATCACACAACATTCTCCAGGAGTGAATCCCATTACTCATAATAGACATCACAGACCTTCCCATTCAGAGACATCAATGGATCCATCTAATCCTGAGGAATCTTCTGACCAATCACAGACTGTTACTCCAGATATCCGTCTAAGACATCAAAGTGCGGAGAGATCAACAGATCCATTGAATTCAGTGGAAACGTTAAGTTATGGAGGTCACACCGGAGAGAGTTCATTGTCAAGTTTGGTTTGTGTAGCCCTTGTTGGAATCGAGAAAAGTAAATCAGCCGAGAGTCCCTCTTTTTCTCCAGGGAATGGGAAATGTTTAATTCAGAATGGAGACTTTCTAAATCACCAGAGAATTTACAAAGGTGAACGTCCTTTTTTCTGTTCTGAGTGTGGGAAAGGTTTCAGCCATAAAAAAACTCTTGCTGTACATAAGAAAATTCACAGTGATGAGCGGCCTTATGTATGCTCAGAGTGTGGTAAAAGTTTCATTAAGAAAGGCGACCTTTTTTCACACCAGAGAATTCACACTGGTGAGCGTCCCTTTTTTTGTACAGAGTGTGGGAAAAGGTTCACTAAGAAACTGGGACTTACTAGGCACTTTAAAATTCACACTGGTGAACGTCCTTTTTCCTGTTCAGAGTGCGGGAAAAGTTTTACTCAGCACAGTATACTTCTTAGACACAAGATTATTCACACAGGTGAAAAGTCTTTTTCATGTTCAGAGTGTGGGAAACGTTTCTCTAGGAAAGGAAGTTTGGTTATACACCTGAAAATTCACACTCGCGATAGACCTTTTTCATGAGTTTTAGATTTATTTTACACATGAATGATAATCTGATATGTCAAATGTTCAGTCAGTAGAGCATCTGGATGCATAAAGTTTATAGAGGGGTCAAGTGTTCAGTTGGTAGAGCAACTGTTTGAATAAAAAGGAGTTTATAGAGGGGTCAGTTCTGGGAAATGTGATATTTCCATATACATTTCTTGGAGTCTCCAGTAGTAAGATCTAATAATACAATACAATACAATACAATATTTGCCCACATTGGGGTGTCCCAATCAGGAATCATTTATGACAATACTGTCCTCAAAAGAAACAGTGCTGAGCTGGTCCCACACTTGTAAAGACGGCACCATAGCACTATACTGTGGTAATACATGGGCAATAAGCTGGCAGTTATGACAGCAAGTGGGAATCAAAAGGTGGGTAACACAATAGGAGTCATTACAATACATGGACGCTGTACCAATTTGGGGGCTGCAAACATGCAATGGCGGCAATAAAAAGTGCAGAAAAAAACAACTGAAGCTTGGTCTGCCTATTATTTGTGTGTTCTACTGAAAAATGTGTATATTTATGACTACAGAAAGTGTCATACGTTGGTGGTAAGTGAAGGGACTATTTATTTCATAAGTGCAAAGGGGCCCCTTACATTGGAGACGAGCGGCGACAATGCCCCTAATATAGTGTGGATGGTGGAGGAGAGCTGACAGAGAATGTAGTGTGGATGGTGGAGGAGAGATGTCAGAGAATGTAGTGTGGATGGAGGAGGAGAGCTGTCAGAGAATGTAGTGTGGATGATAGAGGAGAGCTGTCAGAGAATGTAGTGTGGATGGTGTGGAGAGAGCTTAGCATATTGTTTGGATGGTGGAAGGGGTTCCCAGAGAATGTAGTACAGACATTGTGAAAAGAGGTAGAATAGAGGGCTGTAAAGAGTGTTTCGTGATGAGGACACTGCTAAGAGAATAATGTGTGGTTTTCATTATTGCAGTATAAAGCTCCGGAATGGACTGGATCTGATGAGATAATTCATTCCCGGTGATAGGATTCTCCAGAAGTGAAAGTGAAAGTTACAATCTTGCATAAATCTGTGCTGTGAGCGGCTGGTCAGGGCTGATCTCTCAGATCTGGGCTCTACTCTATGTACTGATCACTTACAGGAAATGTGGCAGAATCTCCGGTGAGAAGAGGAAGTTTCTCTGTTGATGAAGATAGATGATCCATGGAATAGAGTCACCATACAAGAATGAATTACAGTCATGTCTAATGTGTACATTTACTAGGAAGGGGCGTGACCGATATGAAATAAATGAGTGCGGTGTATATAAGAAATCACTCTATAATATTATCAAAATGTCAGATATCTGTATACAGTAATGTTTGTACATTATAATTTGCTTTTCATTCATTAGTTTTGACTCCTCTAAACCTTAATACAGTCACAAGGCAGTCTGGAATACTCAGTAATTTGCCAATATAACAGCCCATAGCACCCACATATACAGT
>NW_017310156.1:20436-29489 GCF_000935625.1 Nanorana parkeri
GGAACCCGCAGAGCTCACAGGCAGGAAATAGTGTCACATGCAGACAGGAAGTGGTATCACATGTAAAGAGGAAGTTCCATGTTTGGGGAAAGTAAACTAACCCCCCCCCCTCATTTCTCCATCACAAGATGGAGAATTCAGTAACTGAGAGAAGGAGCTGAGAGGAGACTCACAGCCAACCACAGTCCAGCTTCACATCTCCACTGTCATTAGCTGCACTCCCTCCACAGGAACCAATCACAGGGCTCCACGGCCAGATTCTGCTCTCCACATAGATTTACCTCAGACCTGACCACAGACACCCCCTCTTATTATCCATTTATATATCACTGACATATACCGCAGTGCTGTACAGAGAACACTGAGCCAGTCACATCAGTCTCTGTACAGAAGAGCTTACACTCTAATGTCCCCCTACAGTCACATCAGTCTCTGTACAGAGGAGCTTACACTCTAATGTCCCCCTACAGTCACACACTATTATTATACATGTATATAGCTCTGACATAACGGAGACTGAAGTATTACGGTGGTAATCTCACTTGGAACCCACACACAGGAAGTGATGTAATGTACAGACGATAAGTGATGAAATGTACAAAGAGTAAGTTCTGGGCGGGAGGAGAGTTAGAGGAAGTAGAGAGGAGACGTTGCTGGAACTGGCTGCAGAGGAGGTAATACGATATTATTTTATATTTACACCCTGTAATCCCCTCCTTTATATCCATCGTCTTCCCCCAGATTCACTGAGAGATCTGTTATAGTTTATAGCACAGAGGGACGTAAATATAGAACCATTTATCCCACTGTCCATCCAGAGCCGCCATTTATAGACCGGATACATCCTAAATATAGAGCCATTTATCCAACTGTCCATCCAGAGCCGCCATTTATAGACCGGATACATCCTAAATATAGAGCCATTTATCCAACTGTCCATCCAGAGCCGCCATTTATAGACCGGATACAATCTGTACGAGGAGCTTACACTCTAATGTCCCCCTACAGTCACACACTATTATTATACATGTATATAGCTCTGACATAACGGAGACTGAAGTATTACGGTGGTAATCTTACTTGGAACCCACACACAGGAAGTGATGTAATGTACAGACGATAAGTGATGAAATGTACAAAGAGTAAGTTCTGGGCGGGAGGAGAGTTAGAGGAAGTAGAGAGGAGACGTTGCTGGAACTGGCTGCAGAGGAGGTAATACGATATTATTTTATATTTACACCCTGTAATCCCCTCCTTTATATCCATCGTCTTCCCCCAGATTCACTGAGAGATCTGTTATAGTTTATAGCACAGAGGGACGTAAATATAGAACCATTTATCCCACTGTCCATCCAGAGCCGCCATTTATAGACCGGATACATCCTAAATATAGAGCCATTTATCCAACTGTCCATCCAGAGCCGCCATTTATAGACCGGATAAGGGACGTAAATATAGAGCCATTTATCCAACTGTCCATCCAGAGCCGCCATTTATAGACCAGATACATTCTAAATATAGAGCCATTTATCCAACTGTCCATCCAGAGCCACCATTTATAGACCAGATACATCCTAAATATAGAACCATTTATCCTACTGTCCATCCAGAGCCGCCATTTATAGACCGGATACATTCTAAATATAGAGACACTCATCCAACTGTCCATTCAGCCGATTGTTTATAGTAGGGATGTCCTGATACCAATACTAGTATCAGTATCAGGCTGCTTGTGCAAGTGATCCATCCGGACACCCGGGTCAGTTATACAAGTAGCCTGCTTGTTCCCCCTCCCTTCCGCTGGACCCTCCCCTCCAAGGTGTGTTCCCCCCTGGTTCGCCCTCTCCCCGCTGTGGTTTTTGGGCTCCCCCCACACGGCAAGGCAGTTCTGGATGGAGAGCGGGGAACAGAGGTGATAAAGCTCTGCGATCAGTGACATAGGAAGTGCTGTAAATATGGGGACACTATCAGTGTACAGAGACATTTGAGGATGGTTAGTCCTCATCATCGTGAGACAATGACACAATGTCTTCTCTGGATCTGGAGGGTAACAGACAAGACTGCAGCAGAAGTTCTAATCAGGGCAGTAGAAGTTAATGTTTATTATTATCCTAGATAAGGTGCATCGGTTGGGTTGCTGGGATAGTGAAATATTCGGGAGAGATTGCGCACCACGTCGCACTATGATAGGGGTATAACAGGTATTGCAAGACAAGACACAGAGGGCACCTCCTTTGCCGAAAAACTTTTTAATAAACAGATACAAAATGGTATAAAGGTACTTACAAACGTCGTGTAAAAACAGGCATATAAGGGTCAGAACGAGAGGTGCATATCCACCGGCTGTTCATCCTCCCTGGTAGTAAAGTGGTTTACGCGTTTCAGGGGTCACGCCTCCTTCCTCAGAACCAATTAGGGAGTATTCCACTGACTCCCTTTTTATATATCAAGGCCGTTAATTAAGGCACCTGAGATCGCAGGGATAGTCAGAGAGACTGCTACTCAAGCTGATGTCATTGGGGAAAATGAAAAAATATATAAAATATAAAACGTATATTTCTTGTATAAAAAGTATTTTTTTGTGTAAAAACGCATATAGAAATGGTATAGAGCTGCTTCGGCTATAAAATTTGGACTCAATTCTTTAGGGTCAATAATAAAATGGAAATAGCGCATGAATAAACACACATGAAAAAAGATACATACATGCAATCTTAAAGGAGAACTATGGGGTCAGTGCTTTTCCCCATAGTTATGCATAGATACAAAATTACTCCAAATGACCGTGCGGCAGGCAACATTTTAATCCATGGCACATATTGGATATATTAAGCGCAGAAAACTTTCACAGGTAGTAATGGGTACATTGTAATAAATTAGAATAAGATAGAGGAGACAGCTTAATCGTCGTATATAAAGTTCACAAAGGGTACATTTGTAATAGAGAAACAGAAACGAAGAGATTGATGGAATAAGGAAATGGAAAAGGCATATACTTAACTTCATTAGTAAAATGATGTTTAAATAAATATGTACCTACATTGATAAATTGATATGTAAATAAGTACGGTATGTACCAACGGGTATGGCTAAATAGAACTTGAGGCTACACACTGCACACATATGGCACAGTCCTTGTAATAACACAATTGAGCTTGTGAGGTGCAAAAGTATATTAAGCTAAGAATCTATTTTATGTCCAAGACTCCATTTTCTTTTACATTTTTTAAAGGAGAACTATGGGGTCAGGGTTTTCCCCCATAGTTCTCCTAAGGGTAACGGGAGGACACAAACTAGCGTCCTCCCGTGACCCAAAGCTCAGTATACCGTGAGCTACAGCTTGCGGTATACTGAGACGCCGCAGCGGGGACGGATCCCGACATTACTGTCGAGATCCACCCAGCTGCGTGATTGACAGCTGTCTCTGCCTATCTAGAGGCAGAGCCAGCTGTACCCGCCCCCTCCCCGTCTGTTCCGCCAGTCAGCAGTAGAGAATCGGAGCGGGGAGGGGGGGGAATCCCTGCAGGGAGCCGTGAGTGACAGTAACGGCTCTCTGCAGGAAAAGATCGAGAAGTGAGCGAGCGACGGTATGTGTTCCCTCACTTCCCGATCTATTGAGCCGACCTGTGACAGTCTCATTGTAATACGTCGGCTACAACTATGAGGATGAGTGATTTTCACTCGCCTCATATTTCTCCTTTAAACAAAAATCACATCAGTGACATTCTCAGTTTTGTCTGTCAGCTCAAATCTTTTTTGCGTAACTTCCTCTTTTTTTTGTCACAGTTAAGTCTTCTGAGATGGTCAAGTAACCACTTCCTTAAAAATGAATGTGCAGATAGAGTACACTTTCTAGAACATGCTCCCACAGTTCAACAAAGACGGGGAAGTCCCATCCCACTATGGTATCATGGATAAGGTTTGGTACCACCCCAACCTCCTGTGTAACCATGCCACAAGCTATAGTAATTGTCACTGGCACCAATGGGTACTCTTTAATCTCCCCATGTATGCAAACCACTTTCAGAATTTTGTTTATTGGACCCAGCCTCCCGACCACCCCAGTGCGGACAAGGGTCACCATACTATCTAAATCCAGTAGAGCTCGGACAGGGGCATAGTTCACCCAGACATCACATTCGAACCGCCCCACAGTCACATCCAATTGGGTAGCCAATACCTGTTGAGCATAGAAGGACACCCTCCACATGAATCCAAACTCCGTTGGTTCCTCTCACAGGGAATAGTGGGCTTGAATATAGCCCTGTTGTGACAACGCCAGCACATCATGTTTTTATTTTTCTATACTGGAGTAGAGCTCTGTGGAACTTGGGTACTCGCTCCTGGCCTCTCCTGAATGCTGGTTCCAGGGTTTGCAGGTGGCTTTGCGCTCTGAGCGGACATGGGCCTTCGGGACTTGACAGGTCAAAGTCCATCCTCGACCACGGTATATCGCTCCACCCCTTTCACTAGTTGATCCAGTGTCTAGGGTTGACCGTGTCTGATCCAATGTTAAAGTTCCCCTTATAACGCCCTTAGGTAACGGTCCATGACGACCCGTTCCACGATCGGAGATTCGCTGGCTGTAGTCATTTTGTGGCCAGTTGCAGCATGCCATGCATCTTAGACCGCGGTGACCAGTCAGCATGATACTTCCAGCAGTGCATTCCGTGTGCCCGGAATGCAAGAGTCACCCCAAAGCGAGCCAGGATCTCCCCTTTCAGTTTGGCATACACCTTAGAATCAGCCGCAGACAATTTAAAGTATGCTTTTTGGGGCTCACGGACAGGAATGGGGCGATGAGGCCAGCCCACTGGTCTAGTGGCCACCCTTAAATTGTCTGCTTGCATGGCTTTTTCTGGCTATGCCCGCATTCTCCACCAGATGTAATGTTCAGGGCCGTTGAGATCTATAGCCAGCCATAATTTTTTAAGTAAACAGTCTTTATTTTGACAAACTGGTCAAATAAAACAGCTTATCTTCAGCAAAATGACAAAACAAATAGCATTCCTCTCGAGCACACATGAATCAGTGGCTCACCGCCTCGGTAGGCTTGTCCAACACCAGGGTTAGAGTCCAAATCAGCTCCAGAAGATTGCAACACAGGCCCCGGCGATCAGCAGCAGTGTCTCAGCAATCAGCAGTCCATAGCTTAGCACAGCCATGTGTCCAGCTTTTAACACACCTCACAGACCACTGCAGACTGGCTGCCGGTGCTCTTTAAACCACACCGAGCTGTGGTTTAAAGAGCACCGGGTTAACCCTTTCCATTCCAAAACCTGTTTTAACATCCCCCTTTAAGGGACCATTGCCTCACATTTTCTGCATATGTATTTTTACATAGAAAATATAACCCTAGCTGAAAGAAGAACTTAATATAATTAAGGACTAATTTCAAATCAGACAATGAACATGATAGCATATAGAGTGCAGTGGTCCGGACTATGTACAGCATTGCATATAATGGTGGGGTCAGGAGTAGATAACATACAACATAACACATATAGTGTGACGGACAGGAAATAGAGCTCCTTCCATTGTTGGTCAGCGGGTGCAATAATAAGCCCCATTGTTGTCTACGAGAGAAATATTAAACCTCAGCTTTGGTGTCCAGTGGTCATCTGAATTAATGGAACTCTGCCGTCACTGTTGGGCAAATCATTTCACCTGACAGAGCCGGCATAAGTGCAGAATGCAGAGAGCGCTCTTGCATCCACTTCCACTCTTCACAATGTCCTGGATCTTGTGGGACATGAATACTGTGGGATCTTGTCCAAAATTGCAGAACTGTCCCACAAGGTCTCATATTCTGAGCAATTCTGCATTTGTCTAATGAAAGTCTTTTTTCAAACATTTGACTCTTGAACACGTAATCCTTGTTATCTTCTCCCTTCAAACAGGATTACAGAATAGTGACTGTATCATTGCGTGTGTCAGGTTCCTATAAGGTGTCACTGTGTATTTCTTCACAAGGATCTTCACAAGGATCTCTACAAGGACGTTGTGATGGAGAATGAGCCGCCCCTCACATCACCGGGTAAGAGGAAAGAGCAGTACGGAGGGTCCACCTAGATCCCCTATCATCTGATACACACATAGAAACAATGTATTCAGTCAGTGTGTGTGTTTCCTACAGATGGATCCAGTAAGAGGAACCCACCAGAGAGATGTCCCCGTCCTCTGTATTCCCGGGATTCCACACAGGAAGATCTCACCGTCCCTCATGAGGTTAAATAAAGAAATCATTGCTGATATTTTTGACCTGATCATGATCCGTGTAGTTACATCTGATCTCATTGTTCTCAATATTCAGAGTGAGTGTGATAATGTCGTTAAAAAAGAGATAAAAGAAGAGGAGGAGGAGGTTGGTGTGATGGAGTTTTCAGAAGTCTGCGAAGTCCCCGTCATGATGGAACCATTCAGTGACACAAACCCACCTGAGAGATGTCCCCGTCCTCTGTATTCCCGGGATTCCACACAGGAACATCATGAGATCCCTCAGGTGAGTCCTCTGTATTTCTGGAATTCCACACAGGAACATCATGAGATCCCTCAGGTGAGTCCTCTGTATTTCTGGAATTCCACACAGGAACATCATGAGATCCCTCAGGTGAGTCCTCTGTATTTCTGGGATCACAACATCTCACAGAAGATTAAAATTGACACCAAACCCAGAAGTTAAATCTTAAAAATACATCCAAGTCCCCAAACTATTTCCAACAATGTATCTTCTTTGTGTATCACTTGGCTGTAGATCCTCCAATCATCTCTGACACTGTCCTTCCTTCTGGAGGAGGGGGCTACGTCTGTTCCCCATGGTCTCTGTGTGTGTTGTAGAGTAGTCACCGTTCCAAGCTCCCCCCCGGGATGCACTACAATCTCAATACAAATCAGTAAACTAAACCAGAGATTGTAGTCCATCTGGACTCCAGATGGACTACAATCTCAATACAAATCATTAAACTAAACCAGAGATTGTAGTCCATCCCGCTTGGATCGGTGACTACTCTACAACACACACAGGGATCATGGGGAACAGACATAGCCCCCCTCCAGAAGGAAGGACAGTGTCGGCACCAATTCAGAGATGATTGGAGGATCTCCAGCCGAGTGATACACAAATAAGATACATTGTTGGAAATAGTTCGGGGACTTTAACAAATGCTGATACTTACTTAAATTTTGACTTCTCCATGATGTATGTTGTTACATCTGATCTCATTGTTCTCAATATTCAGAGTGATTGTGATAATGATGTTAAAGAAGAGATAAAAGAAGAAGAGGAGGTTGGTGTGATGGAGGAACTTTTAGAAGAACACAAAGTCCTCTTAAGATCCAGTAAGAGGAACCCACCAGAGAGATGTCCCCGTCTTCTGTATTCCCGGGATTCCAAACAGGAAGGTCTCATCGTCTCACATGAGGTGAAATAGAGAAATAATAGATAATAGGAGATACTTTTTGACCTCTTCATCATCTATGTAGTTAAATCTGATGTCATTGTTCTCAATATTCAGGGTATAAACCAGAGTGATTGTGATAATGATGTTAAAGAAGAGATGAAAGAGGAGGAGGAGGTTGGTGTGATGAAGGAGTTTTCAGAAGAACACAAAGACCCCTTCAAGGACATCCTAATGGAGCCATTAAGTGACACAAACCCACCAGAGAGATGTCCCCATCCTCTGTATTCCCGGGATTCCACACAGGAAGACCTCACCATCCCCCACCATGATCAGGTAGGTGGGACTCGGTGTATAGAACACAGAAGTGATAGTGAACTTTGTGAGACAACAATCTTCTATGTAGTCTGTTGGTTTTATGTTTATATCTGAAATTTAGCCTTCCATCCATTCCACCCTCTCCATTTCAGCTTCCCCTTGCTCCACCCTCCACTTTTATTATTTTTTCAAGATGTATAAACCAAATTTTCTTCAATGGGTCTTGGGTCCAGTAATGAGACATCATGGACAGGCTCTGTCCTTGTACCCTCCAAAGGGCTGAAATATGTGGTGCTGTTCTTTTCTTCTGTGAGTCCATGCTGGTGTGATGATGCGCCCTCAAGGTGAGGGTCCTTGGCTCCCGGGCTCAGAGGAAATAGGTAGGAGACCTGCCCTCAAATGGGCAGAGCAGGAGACCAGGTATTTCTCTGCTGTTGGTCAGTTACACGTACAGGTCTTGTCCCTCCCCCAGTCTTTGACTGGACAATAAAATGAGAAGCAGCAGACTGTTTCTCTCTCTCCCAGTCTAAGCTTTGCTGTACAGGGACTGCAGGAACCTGATACCAGGTCACATTCAGGTACTAACAATGTTTGCATAAAAAAAAACTAAAACAAATACAGTGCATATCTTTTGTGTCTTTTATATCTCCCCGGAGTTCAGCTTTATGAGATGTTTTCTATTATTTTGGGGTTTAGGGTGAAGAACGGAAGAACATGGATGAGCGAAACTATTCATGTCAAGAGTGTGGAAAATGTTTCTTTCACAAAAGAGTCCTTGTTATACACCAGAGAATTCACACGGGTGAGCGTCCTTATTCATGTTCAGAGTGCGGGAAATCTTTCACTAGTAAAGGAGTACTTGTCCAACACCAGAAAATTCACACAGGCGAGCGTCCTTATTCATGTTCAGAATGCGGGAAATCTTTCACTAGTAAAGGAGTACTTGTTCGACACCAGAAAATTCACATAGCTGTGGGGTCCTATTCATGTTCAGAGTGCAGGAAATCATTCATTCATAAAAGATCCCTTGTTGAACACCAGATAATTCACACAGGTGAGCGTCCTTATTCATGTTCAGAGTGCGGGAAATCATTCATTTATAAACGAGCCCTTGTTATACATCAGAGAATTCACACGGGTGAGCGTCCTTGTTCATGTTCAGAGTGCGGGAAATCATTCATTCATAAAGGAAACCTTCTTACACACCAGAGAAGTCACATGGGTGAGCGTCCTTATTCATGTTCAGACTACAGCAAATCCTTCACCGAGAAACATAATGCGGAGCGCCCTCACTGAGTGCGGGAAAAGAAGATAAATAGACAGCGCCAGCTGGTTCTT
>NW_017310157.1:0-15073 GCF_000935625.1 Nanorana parkeri
CACGATATTCTAATTATTCGAGTTTCACCTGTATGTTACCTGACCTAAAAAGAGCCAGCTTGTTGACTGATGGTTAGGCAACCAGTCTAAACCTAACTTTAAACAAATTTTTAAAGATGCAAACTGGTCTTTCAAGACGAGTGCTTGAACTTTGCAGTGTTTAGATTGCCCAATTTAGAAAGAATCCCACAAATGATATGTTTCTCATCTGTCACTGGTTTTCATCTGGAAAAGTAAGTAGCACAACATATCTTCTAAAGTCAAACTTGATTCTGACATGAGCCAACATGGTTTCTTATTTGGCAGCTTTAAATGATTGTTTATGATTGCTTGTGGGTTTTATAGCCTCATTACTCATATAGTTTTGACATAGGATTTTGTGATCCTATGTCAAAACGTGGTAAGATTGTTTCATTCGTTCTTAATCCTTGCACTATGGCAAACATACTACTGGTGGACTTCATCTGAATGGTCCACAGACAGGAGATATAGGAACAATAATGTATTTTCATGTTGTTTCTGTACACATAAACCCTCACAGAACAATAGAATGCATGTGTATATGATTATGGACAATCTTTTTTGTGTGAAGGCAAACATGTCATGAGAAACATGGAGGTCGCCCTTGCTGACCTTTACTACTTCTGAAAAGGCTAGTTGCTTGGCCATCATGCTGATTCTCTAGAGTCAAAGCATCAACTTACTGGCCTGATAAAAGTTTCAGACAAGGATTTCTGCCATTCTTGATCTGCATATTCGTTCCATTCCAGTGATTTAAAGTGTTGAAAACAGGTATTCAAGAGAACAACTAGTTAGCTAGCAATTTCAGAAGTAGGTTGGCTATAACCGCCATAACCACTCTTGTGGGACCCTATTAGTAATGGATCAGCTTTCAAACTCACTGAGTTATTCCAAGAATGCTGGTTGTCAGGTACAGAAATCCTGCTACTGTACCAGTTTTTTTCACTTAAATGATCAAGATATTGAGGCTTATATAGAAAGCAACTACCGATATTTGCACTGCCAGATACTATAAAAACATAGTAGGAGTTGCTGTAAGTGAAAAGTGTTGTCTTATTGCAAATGTTCGACATTTGGAGAGACAGACTTATTTTGGGAACCAAATCCTTCTGTCCCTATTTCCTTCTCAAATGTCCCTTTTTTGGGTCTAATATGCTTTTTAACTGCCAGAAGTGTTTATATTCCACTAAACTTTTTTTTTTTACAATCTTCAAGTAATTGCAAATTCTAGTAAAAGCAAAATAAGTGATAATCCCAGTTAGTGCATCAAAGTTCATATTATTGCAAGCGTGTGAAGCATGTGTCCTATGCGTGTTCTTAAAGCCAAATAGAATCCTTAGTTTAAATGAGCTAAATACATTTCAGGTGCATCAAAACACAAGGGGGGGGGGTTATCAAAACTGGAGCATACAGAATCTGGAGCAGTTGGCCAGGGCAACCAATCAGCTTCTCTCTTCAGTTTGTTCAGTTAAGATTTTAAAACGAAAGAGTGAAATTGATTGGTTGCCGTGAACAGCTGCTTCAGATTTTGTCTGCTCCAGTTTTGATAAATCCCCCTCACAATGTTCAGTGTCTTACAGTTAAATTTCTATTTAAAGCAGCAACAGCCTAAGTAGAAAAGCCTGTGCCCCTGTCAGCAGCTGTAGTGTGGGACCCTTGCACTCTGTGATGAAGCAGTGTTCTTTCTGCAGAGGTCCAACATGTCCCCTACTGAGTCAGACCTACAGCTCTCCTATGTGCATAGCTTATACTTCCCAGTGAGAAGAGAGCTCTGGATCTAACTCAGCAAAGGCGTGCTTGTTGGACTTTTGTAAAGAAATCACTACTTTCCCACAGAGAGCAAGGGGTTCACTCTAAAGCATGGGAGGGGACAAACTTTTCTCCTCAGACTGTGGCTGATTGTTTTCTTTAAAAAAAAAAAAAACTTTGCACACCTAACCAATCAGGAAGCTGGGTGGCACATCATGACCCGCCTCCTAGCTTCCTGATTGGGTAGGAAGCCAGCTTCATTGTTTGTAGGCAGCATGGCTTCCTGACCAATCAGGAAGCCGGACGGCATCTCATGACTCGCAGCCCGGATTCCTGATTGGTCAGGAAGCCAGGCAGCCTCTGAAGCCGGTGTTCTTTCGCTAGGACACTGGCTTTACAGGCAATCAGGAAGCCGTGCAACAGGTCATGATCCGCCACCTGACTTCCTGATAATCGGGGCAGAATGCACTGGCACTCGGTAGTCGGTATCGGAGAGTACTGAAAAGAAATATCGGTACTCTTACTCAATACCGGAAAAACCGGTATTGCTGCATCACTAGTGTATACATTTACTGAATAGTGGAAATGTATCAAGGGAAACAGTCTGTGCTAAAGTGTAATTCCACTCCTATGTTGAAGAAAAAATGAATCCTCTCTGGGTGGTCGCTGTACATTACAAGGATTTTAACAAACTGTGTTGCAGCTTCCTACCTGTTTATGTTCTGAAACAATAGCAGTTTGTTGTAGCATGTCCTTTCCAAACTGATTCTTGAATGGGAAGGTAAGGGTTCATTATAATCATCTGCTGGGTTTCCTGTTTTGTAATAGGGAAAGGAGCAGTGTCAGCATCCCTTTAGCAGTAATTAGCCCTTAGGGAGTATCTCACCAAAAATTAAATTCCTATTGCAAGGGATGCCAAAAATTATACATTTATCTTTCTGGGAAAAGCAGTTAGCCAATCACAGAAGCAGGAGGTGACACCTCTTGGGCATTCCAGTACACCAACTGTGTATGGAACACCTTCAGGTTGCCAGATTGCATTACATTTTTGGACAGATTTAGAGCATTACAGCAGCTACAGTTTTAAATGGAAAGGTAATTTTGAATAACATTAAATTACAAAATGGCTTCTGATACAATTTATATATGCTATATATTTTTTTTAATATAATGTTTCAGTTTTATATAGTTTTTTTAGAATTTGTTTATTATCTGGGCAAGTATAGAATACACATAGTACATTTTTATATTTTTAAAGTGGAGTCACCCTTCAAGTCTGTCTGTAAGGCAGAGGAGGAAAAGTGGGTTCAGTTGGACATAAGAAATTTGTCAGTTTGAGGCATGTTTGAAGTATTAAATGTTCCTCTAATGGTTTATCAGTCTGAACTTCTTTCTACCTATTTACCAGAGATGCCTTCCATTTACAAGCGACAGCTGTCACCTGTTCAAGTTAATGATCGGGTGACAGCGGCTGCATTTGAAAATGGCAGAACGCTGACACACCGCATGTAAAAAATGCGATTTCCTTGCAAAATCACACGTTCCTGCCGCAGGAATTCCTAATCGCACCTACATGGTAGGTGTGAATGAGCCCTTATATGTAAAAGTAGAAGCTGTCCCTCCAATGGTGCATAGCTGGGAGCTACAGCTGCTTGGGGGCAGATTGGATAGTATGTAATCCTTTCACATGTAATTCTACAGCAATGTCTCTATCCCAGCCACAAACCTATTGAACGCCGGTCTCCTCAGAGAACCTATTTTTATTATTACCGTAGTAGTAGTAGTAGTAGTAGTAGTAGTAGTAGTAGTAGTAGTAGTAGTAGTAGTGGTATGTATGTATGTCACTGTCATTTTATTTCTAGGCGATGGAAATGTAATATGCCTTTGTGACTTTTAAAAGGAATACTGACTATGATTAGAACATTTCAGCAGTGGGTGTAATGATGAAAAGTGTCCTTCCATAACTCACAGGTCTCACTATACAGGTAGGCGCACGTTTATTGTAAACAAACCAACTGATCATAGCAACGGTAACTATGTGGAGGTGGGAACAGCTTGTCGGCCGGGGCTGAGACTTGGACAGAGAGAACAGACAAGATCTATGTACACAGAGATCCAATTGTTAAACAAATGGGATCACCAAGGATATGATCAGTTATTATGCAGGTGGATAGAAATAGGTAATTCCATTCTGAAGATAGAAAAATATTACTATTGCAGTACAAAGTAACGGAAGAAGGCAAGGCCTGGCAGCAAAGGATCTCTATAACAACAAGTACAACAAAGCGGAGTGCAGGCTGTCATTCAGAAATGGCAGAAATGAAGAACTAATGTTCATTTATATTGTTGTATACATAGCATGGAAAGTCAGCCTGTAATAATGGATATTCAGATTCAGCAGAAGTCAGATGAGCAATTCAGTTTGACACCTGAAAACGTCCAGCGACCGGAAGCCATGTACTCTGTAGCAACCATCACAGACATTAATCGGTAACTCTATACATTTTTATTGTATTATCTTTTATTTATTTTGCTTGCTTTCCTTTTATTTGAATTTCATTTAAAGGGCAGATAATACATTTGTAAAAAAAATTATAACTCAAAAAACTATATCATACAGTGAGGAAAATGTGTTTTTTCTGGATTTTTGGATGATATTCTGTCTCTATCATTTAAAATACACCTATGATAAAAATGATAGACCTTTCATTTCTTTGTAAGTGGGCAAACCTACAAAATCTGCAAGGGATCAAATCATTCTTTTCCTCACTGTATATGTGACAAAGCACAAATTCAAATTCAAATCTCCATAAAGAAGAACTGGTGTGGCCAAATTGCGCAAATAGTGTGAGGGGCTTAAAGGGGCATGAAAATAAAACCTGAGCCTACCAGATGTATGCATGGCACACATGTGCATGCTACAGTCCATGTACCCACACAATATGTGTTAATTACTGTGCTAAAACAGGAGTCTCACAGACACATATATACATCAGCACGGGCAATTTAAAAAAATGAAATTCTTCTGTTACAGATTCTTTTCCCCACACAGAATATAGACAGAGATGATAGATCTAACACTTTAGTTGAGCCTACCTTAACCACTTGCTGACCGGGGTGTTTAGACCCCCTTCCTGGCCAGGCCATTTTTCAGTCTTCAGCGCTGCGGTACTTTGACTGACGTTTATTCCGTCATGCAACGCTGTACTGAAATGAATTTTATACCATTTTTTGGGGACATATACAGCTTTATTTTGGTGTTATTTAATGACCACTGGGATTTAAATTTTTTACTATATTCAGGAAAAATTACTGAAAATTTTGAAAAAAAAAGTATTTTTTACATTATGTTATAAAACATTTATTATTACCCCAATTTTTTGGTAAAATATAAGAGTCGGGGTCACGTCGGGTAAATAGACACCAAACATGTCAAGCTTAAAAATTGCGCACACCCGCGAAAAAAAACTAGCATACCCAAAATTGACCATAGGCGACGCTTTAAAAGCTTATACCGCTCATCAGTTTAGTGTTATCAGTGATTGATGGCCCTAAATACTGCTCTCACTGCAACGTTCGCGGCGATATGTAACATGTGCGGCGTAATGGGCGCAATCGTCGTTTTCGCAGGTATGCGCACCTGACGCATGTTTACATGCGTGTATGTAGGGATGGGGACTTTTAAAAAAAAAATTAATTCTTTTTTATGTGTAACATAACATTTTTTTTGTGGGGAAACGTTCATTTTTTTCCTATTTTTTTTTCCACTTAACTTTATTGCTATCACATAGGGGTCTAAGAAATCGCTGCCGGTTTTTAAATTTGGGTCTTTCCCGCTCGCGCGGTGTGCACGAGTGGGCAGGACTAACAGGCCGTGTATACACGGCCTCTTACATCCAGGAAGCTCCCGGCCGGCCTTTTATACACAAAGGCCGGCCGAGAGGTAGTTTAAAAAGAACCTAATTGAAATAGTGACTACTTAGCAACTATTGGGACTATAAACACTTTGGTCAAGAGTATGTAATGTACAACACAGCATAAAGAGTGCAGGGGTCAGCACTATGGAATGTACTGAGTGCAGGGGTCAGCATCAATCCGGCTTCCTGGCCAATCAAGAACCCGGGAGGCTGGTCATTACTCACCGGCTGGCTTCCTGTTTGGCTGGGAAGCCAGCTCCATGCTGTTTGGCCGGCTCGATGATGATTGGTTGGAAAGCCGGCTTCCCAGCCAATCAGGATGGGGCTGGCTGTTTGGCTGGCTCGATGCTGATTGGCCAAGAAGCTGGCTTCCCAGCCAATCAGCATGTAGCTGGCTTCCTGCTTGGCCAGGAAGCCGGCTCCATGCTGTTTGGTCGGCTCAATGCTGATTGGCTGCACTGCCATGTTCCCTCGCGGCACTGTCGGTCAGAGGAAATCTTCCTCTGACCAGAAGTTCTAGTATCGGGGAAGGTTTCAGAGCATTACTCGCCCAAATACTCGGTACCGGCATCCCGAGTGTCATCAATATTCACTAGAATCTCCAAATCACCAGAGCCTCATCCAGGCATTGTGTCTAGATAAAAATAGTACAGTGAAGTACTGTAGAGTATAATAAAAATAATGGAACATATAAAAGCACTCACATTTATCATGTAAATGGCATACATGTAATTGTGAAAGTAGCAGGTAGAGCTTTGCTGGTATCTTTATGGATAATCAGACTGAGAAGTAGTAGTGTAATGACATAATCAGGATACCATATATCACATTTATATACTTTATAATTTGTGATAATTTTTTTTTACAGCACTGTTCATTTGCAATTTTTTTGCTTGTTAGCATTTTTGTTTTGTTTTTGGTTGCATACACTTACTTTTTTTTTTTAGGTGAGGCGCGAAGCTTGTATGACATTTTCATTGTTTACAAGTGTTGTTAGATACACACTTTCACAGTATATTGGGATTACCAACATCATATAAGGCCACCCTGCCAATGAAGGGGGTGGTCTTTTAAAACTCAACTGCGTTGCTTATCCCTGGCAGCTGCAGGTATTCAACACTTTTGCATGTGTTGAGTACCTGCTCCCTCTGCCAGCTCCTACATCACTACAGAACAGGTGCGCAGGTATTCAACAAACCTGCCAATAGGAATGCACAGGTAGTAGGAAGGGGCAAGTAAGTTTTTGCACTATTAGAAAGTGTTGGAGCCTCTTAAAACTGGCTAGTGATAGGAAGGTTGAACCCCCATTTTTGTTGCTTCCAAGAAAGTAGAAAGCTGCTAATCACCAAAAACACAATACGTTTAATTGTTTCCTATTGTCAATTGATCTGTAACTTTCACAGACCAGTAATCAAACACCAGTAGTAATTTACAGCTGTAGAATGTCTTTTGCTGTAGAAAAGGTGGAGGTGGGATGAGGTATAGCATGGTCAGGTTCTCAAACTGCAGACTGCAATAACAAATGGCCCTGTCATATTTTATTAACTTTTTTAGTCCACAGCATTTTATAGCACATCTGCATGACTTAAAAACATGGTCTATGCTCCCCTTTTAAATTAGTCCACTACCGGATGTTTCCATATAAGCTTAGTGAATAGACCCCTATATATTAAAGCTTACACTTATGGCCATATCTTGGTGTTAATTCTTCCTATCCGTATCCCATAATCTGGAAAAGCAGGAAGTGAGAGGGAGATGCTTCAACATCAACCTCTCTTCCAGCACACAAAACAGGATCCTTCCATAGCTTGACAGGTAAAATGAAGAAAGAGTAGGGGAACAGGGCAGAGCTTCTCTTCAGAGAAAAGCCCAGGCAGAATGGTTTGAAGCTACAAAACTGCCTGAAGCCTTACAAGTTATAACCAATGAATCGAATACTGTAACAATTTAGGAAAGTATGAGATGTGCTGGGTGGCAGTAGTCCTCATTTAGCACCGGTTTTCTTCTGGTGTAAAAGCTCTACCCACTCCCCCATCGCTACTTTTCACCCCTTCTCTGCTCAGCCTGCAATGCTAGGGAAGAGGCCTATTCCGGGTACTATAAAAGAAAGAAGGTGTGGGTGCGCTTACCTCCTGAGGTTTTGTCATAATAGGGGATAGGTGTGCTGAGTGTATATTACATTATTCAAACTATCCCACTCTTTTCACTGTACTGTACATGACATATTTTAGTTTTTCTCACTTACTATATACTGTGCTATGTGTGACATTATCTAGACTGCACCACTCTGTTCACTGTGCTGCCTGTACTGTTCCTTTCTCTGTATGCTGTGCAGTAAATTGCATATAACAGATGGCCCTTTCCGCATGCTGTGCTCTACATTACATACTTAACATGGATATTAATAGAGAGAGGTTATTCACAATACTGAGGTTTTTAAATTCCACCCTGTTCCATAAATGTGCACACTGTTGCTAGTATAACTTAAAATGTAAGTGATATTATGTGCATTAGCCATAATGAAGTTTCATGGTACTGTACAACCCAGCTTCAGGTAAGGCTGTAATTGTTAGAATCTCTTTTGAAACATTTTCTTTTTTAATGCCCAGCGGGAAAGCATACCCAGTAGTTGTTTGGGACAGAATGTGTATATACAAAGAAAAATGGCCTACATTTAGATTGTTAAGATGGCCTATGTTTTTAAAAGGAAAATATAAAGGCCTAGGCTCAACTTTATTTTACTTTTTCTTTAAGCTCTATGTTTATATCTCAATTATTGTGACTTTATTCTGCAGACTAGTTCACTCACACATTCCTGAATTCACCAGGAGACACCCAATAATTCCCAAACGTTATGTGATGCCCTGGAAACAAGACATGGTCAACAGGAAGCTCATTCTAAGGGTAAGAAATGAAACAATCTATTCAAGACCGAGATTAAAATGCTAACGGTTTGTAAATACATTTATGTTTTCTGTGTAATAATGTAGATTGCCTTAACGCGTCCTATTCAATTGAACGGGCTGCCAACGCATCCTTGGATGTGGCCCTTTTTTTGTAACGCAACACAACTGCAAAATGAATAGCACTGCAATGCAGTAGTGCATGTTTCCTACAGGGCAACAACACATTAATGCAAATGGTTCCTCAGGGTTTCAACTTTTTGTATCATCACCCATAGGACTCATGTACACAGGCCTTTGTGTCAGTCTCAGCTACTTTCTTCCTCATACAAATGCACAGATATTTCAGAAGCAGCTCAATGCAACTTAGAAGCAGCTTGAAGCAATTCCATGAGTAACTGAAAGGCAAATCACATCAACTCACAAATGCAGATCAAATCAATTCTGAAGTACCTAGAAGCATACTGTTTTTTTTTTTTTTAACCAATTTCTGAGTCTAATGTCTATGTACAGCAACATAGGGGAAAATTTATCAAAACTGGAGCAAGCAAAATCTGAAGCAGTTGCCCATGGCAACCAATCAGCATCTCTCTTCAGTTTGTTCAGTTAAGATTTGAAAATGAAAGAGAGAAGCTGATTGGTTGCCATGCACAGCTACTTCAGATTTTGTTTGCTCCAGTTTTGATAAATTCCCCTCAGTATGTTATTTAGCATCTTAGAACATCAATAAATAAGATGCCCAGCTTTTCCCTCTATCATGGTACCAGGTGTACACAAAGCTGGTTTATCTTAAATTTGCAGGACGTAAGTCTTAAAGCTCCAAGCAGTCCGCTAAATTCACTATCAAAATACACATACATGAACTTTTTTTTTAGCTACCAACAAAATGCGCAATTGTGTTCAGCTAGTCTTGTGATTCAGGCACCACTGCCAGATGGCATCATCAGGACCCTGAGCTCAACTGCAACACACCTTGGTCATTAACAAAATACAACCCCGGACCGTGTATTGGAGGAAGATACAGAAGCACATTGATAAGTCACCATCACAACGCTCAGCCTGTGCAAAAGCAATGTGCCCAGAGCAAAATCAGAAATATTCATACTTACTCCTGGTCAGTGACACGGATAGTATTGAAGCCAAAGAATCAGAAGGACAGGCAGGCAACTAGCATTTTCAGAAAGAGAGGTCAGTGTCTGTATTTCTCTCATCTTGTTTCCTTAAAGGAGAACTATGGGGTCAGGGCTTTTCCCCATAGTTCTCCTTAGGGTAACGGGAGGACACAGACTAGTGTCCTCCCGTCACCCTAAGCTAAGTATACCACGAGCTGTAGCTCACGGCATACTGAGACGCCGCAGCTGAAGCGGATCCCGACAATTATGTCTGGATCCGCTCAGCTGCGTGAGTGACAGCTGGCTCTGCCTATCTAGAGGCAGAGCCAGCTGTACCCGCCCCCTCCGCCGTCCGTTCCGCCAGTCAGCGCTGGAGGATCGGAGCGGGGAGGGGGGAATCCAGCCCCTCCCCTGTCAGAGAGCCGTGATAGGATCGAGAGGTGTGCGAATGCCGGTATGTGTTCGCTCACCTCCCGATCTACTGAGCCGACCTGTGACACTCTCATTGTCACAGGGCGGCTAGAACTATGAGGTGAGTGAAAAGTACTCACCTCATAGTTCTCATTTAAGCATCACCTTTCCAAAATACACATACATAATACAATCATAGCTGACATTTCTTAGCCTTTTATTTGTAGTTTATGGATTGTTTCAAACCTGCAGCTGTACCGGAAATAAGAACCATGGAGGAGATGTGATTTCAGATTGGACTATACATATGAACTAGCTGACCTTGTGTCATTTTAGAGGTCTGCCCTGCTGTGCAGTGTGTTGTGAATTATAATCCTAAAGACAAAAGGTCTCTTGTCTGCATATGAACAGGGATACACAATGGTAGTAGTAAGGGCCAGCCAAAGCATTTGGAGAGCTTACTATCATTCTCTGATATATAGATGCCTTCCATATTTACTGCAGATATATGAATGTATAACACAGAAATAACTGAGCTGTTTCAGTCCATACGTGAACAACCTACATTGGGAACCTTTGGAGAAAGAACGATAAGATTGCAATTGAAATGTAACATTTTCATAGTATATATGTTATAAGCATCATACATATGTTACAAAGTAGGGCTAACCTATTTATTTTTATTTAGCCTTTTTACACTAGAGCAAGAAGAACTCCAATATAGAGGACTTTAGATTGTTTACCCAATGGATGTGATAAAATGTTTTATTGGAAAGAGGAAATGAACTGTAGTTTTGTGTATTCACTATATTCTTGGATTTCAGCGAATTTGACATATTTACTAAAAACATAGATTTTGTACATTTTTCATGTACCCACTGAATACGAAATTATAATATAGGGTCCCATATGATGTTTTTAGAAATAATTCTATAAATGACTTTTGTGTAGCAATAAAGTTAGATTACATCTTAATCAGTGAATGTTGTTTTGACTCTTACTCTGAAGATATATTGAGCATTGCTTTTTATTAGGTTATAGATGTAAGGTCTGTTCTGCTTTTGAACAAGCTTGTTTGTGTGTGATGTACTAACATCTAGTAGTACAATGCATGTGTTTTTTTTTCTTTTGTAAAATTTGAAACATAGTAGCAGTAGCTGCTCAGGGATGAGTTTGTTAGATTTCTATTTCTAGAAAGTATGACTGACAGTAAACCAACATACTGGGTGAACATGTATGTCATTCTCATGGTATTTTATCAGTTAATAAACGTCCATTTTGTCACTAATCCCAGACATGCCACATAACAAAGACAAGCAGCTCTGTAGTCCATCACGTGCTGTGCAGACAATGACCGTGCTAAGAACTGAAAAGACCCCTTCAGTAACATATGCTGCTTATTGACTGCACCCTGTGACAGCACTGTTATCAGTCATGCTGGCTTGGTAATTACTTTTCCCATTTCTAGTCTCTCAGAACAGGCTCATTAAAATTACATTATCATTAGATTAAAAGGGATTCATAATGCAATAATCTAAGCTAGGTATAATAATGTGTTAAGGTGGTCACAGACAGGCAGATGTCTCACCAAGAGTAACAAATTGTATGCTGCAGGGGCCTGCCATGCTCTGTATTAGCCATATCAATGCCTCCTCTCTTCCACAGAAAAGAGAAAAATCAGCAGTTTGCTGCCAAAAGATTTTCTAACATGTTGAAAAATCTAATTATGTGATAATGATAGCTTCCAATGACCTTTACCATGCCTCTACATGGCCCATTTGTTGATGCTCAGAATTGTTTATTGGGTTGTGTATGGCCAGACTGAATGTTGTCATGGCAGCCAGGAAGATTATGAAAATTATCTCTAATAACTGTTTTGTTTTTTTATTGTTAAGCATGCAGATCAATCTGGGGTGTTCAGAGGTCCCCAGGAGGAGAGCCTGTTTCTGGAGAACAAAGAAAGGTTGTGTCATGGAGAAGTTTGTCACATCCCCATGGAGAAGATGAAAATCCCATCAGAGAAGCAGCACACAAATTTACCCCTACACTCTCCTCTTTCTAGATACCAGACCTACGTGATTAACCAGAGAAGCCGTAATATTACTGACAAAAGGACCCTATCTCTTTCCCATGAGTGACTCAAAGAGCTCCACTTCCTGTAGACAGCATAAAAAACATCATCCAGTCCCTTTGTTACGTAGTCTGTGGTGATCAGAATCTTCCATTGTGTGTCTTCACGGGTTGCTTTTATTGGCTTTAAAATAAGTCAAATTCCGTTTCATTGTCATTCATTCTTTTGGTTACATAGTATATTATTGCACTATAACATATAGCAAAGTTCATAAAATAGTTGATATATACATTTACGTTTTTGCATAAAGTGAATTGTTTCAATAGAAATGTATATTTTCACATATACAAAAGACAATCATTGAACCATTTTCTTTTTCTTATAACTGAAATGAAATTTCCACTCATATAATATAGCTTGCTGTATACCCCAGCACCAAACACTTGCTGTATATTAGGGGAACAATGACTATTGCTCACAAAAATTCAGCACAGCATAATCTGGAGCCTGTAGAATTCAGCATGGTTGAGTGACATTGAAAAGTCCAACTCCAGCCAAAATGTTTTATTTTGGACTGAGCAGGGACTAGTTTGAGCCTCTCTCAAGTGGAGATTTCCTCTTCCCTACTGTCTGGAAAGAAAGTGATGGTAAATCTCTCCAATTTTAACAGACTAAGACACATTTTTTGTAAAGCGAGGAAGAGTTACAATCGAATGTATATGTTTTTTATTGCTGTCTGTGCTATCTCAGTGATGTCAGCACCCAAGGGCATCCCTAGATGTCTCACCGCCTGGGCGGGGTGTGCTCATGATGCATGTTCAGGGTGGTGGTGCTGTGGTTAGTTGTTCTTGGTGCATGGGAGGGCAAGATTTGGGGATGGCGGCTTGCGGTGGACATTTAGGGCTTGGGGAGGGGGGTGACTTGTGGTGCACATCATCCCACCTAGCTCATTGACATCACTGGTTGCCAGGAGCTGGGTGGGACACTGTCCAGAGCATCACAGGTTGCTAAGAGCTCTTAGCAACCTGGAATGCTGTGGCTGGAAAGGGGGTTGTAGGTTACTGCCCTCCTCACATGACCTGATGAAATGCCGCCTGAGGCAACCGCCTCAGGCTGCCTCATTACAAGGATGGCCGTGCCAGCACCCTCCATATTTCTTGTATGGGCATCACAGAGACATGCAGTGAGGAAAAATCTCCCCAATGGAATCCAGAAGAAAATAAAATCTTAAAGAAATGTAAACCCTTTCCTAGTCAATCCAAAACATTTTTTGTGGATTGAGGTTTGGAAGAAATACTCCACTTTTGCTGAAAAATAATCTTCCCTGGGTCAGTTATGTAACTTCCAAGGATTTTTATCAAACTTGTTTTCACACTCTTCCATGTTCCTCCTATGTGGAAAACTGGAAGACCTGCCTGCTATAGTCATATGGTCAGCCCATTGTATTAAGGCAAAAACTGCTGTGATTTAATCATATTGTTAGGAAATTACACTTCTGGATGTTGCCAGTGGGTTTTTTTTTGGTTTATTAGGTGCAATGATAATTCTTTTTATTATTCCAAAATATTTTTTAACTGGAAGTGAAAAGCTTTTAGGGGTCTATTCACGAAGCAGCCGAAGGATCTAGCCGTAGCTTCTGCCGATCCTTCGGCTAGCTTCGGCCCCAAGACCCCTTCGGTTCAGTAGAACCAAAGGGGTGCTGTAAGGGCTATTCACTATAGCCCGTACAGCTCCCGAACTTAGTCGAGCCGAAAGCATATGCCTCGGCTCGGCTGAGCAGCGCTGAAAGCCGAAGCTGGCCGAGCGGCCGGCCGACAGCCTGCTTCTGACAGCTGGGCGGAGCCAGCTGTGAACTTACGGCTGGCTCCGGCCACTTGCAGAGAGATCAGCGTCCCTGGTTACCAGCTAACCAGGGACACTGATCTCCAGACAGCCTAACTCTCCCTGGCGCTCCGGGAGTCTCCCACTCCCGGCCGCCAAGGAGAGAAACACTGCTTCTTTTTTTTTCTTATTCTGACACGGAGCCGTGTCAGAATAGAAATAAAATAAATGGTTCCAATCACGTGCTCAGCAGTGCATTGTCCATGTAAATATCTCTCTCCTATCCTCTGTTCATGTCTAACCTGTGTCTAAACCTTATAATGTCCCTGTAAATATCACTTACCCATTTGTGTCTCACTATTTCTCTCCTATATGTATACTGTATACTGTATGTAATGAGAGGCATGTAACAGAAAAAACATGAGCGTTTGCATGTGATAGAGAGGCATGAGACACTGCATGTACTAGAGAGTGATAAGCTGTTAATGATAATAGAGAGTCATGAGACATTGTAACACAGAGGGATGAGATACTGAGTGTAATAGAGAGGGATGTGGCACTGTATGTAATACAGTAGAACATGGCATGAAACGTACATGAGGCACTCCATGAACAACAGGGATTTCATGAGAGATGAAGTGCTGCATGTAGGAGATAGGAATTAGAAGCTTCTGTAAGTGGATAAGGTGCGCAGCATAGATGACAGCAATAAATCACCTATCATTTGTAATACAGAGGTGCAGTACTTTCATTGATGTGCCCGTTAGACATGAATAGGAGCCGCCAAAAACACATGCACAACACGTGTCAGATGTGCATAAATACATTCTAGTAATGTACAAACCGTCTGCAGCTAAAACTTGTTCAGTTGTGGACAGAGTGGGAAAGGGTAATCCGCACCACAGGTTGTAACTTGTGTCAGGATGTGTCCTCATTGGTGAGATTTTATATCACTAATAAGACAGAAACTTAAGAGAAAAATCCCAAATGACGACAATGACAAATGTAAAATAGCTGATGGAGCTTACAATGCTTCCCCACTCGATCTAAAACTGCAAAAAGAGGGGG
>NW_017310157.1:15273-29462 GCF_000935625.1 Nanorana parkeri
CAAGAAAAAAAGAGAAAGGGGGGGGGGGGGGGGGGGGGGGGGGTTTAATAGTTTAATACAAATTCCATTGAATATTAGATCAGACCTTCTAGTCCACCGACATACTGATCTAATTGTTTTATAAGTGTTAGGAACTTGGCAAAAGCCTATAAAATCTGTTTATTGTGTACTTGCCAAACAACATATTCCAATCTGCCAAGAAAACAAGAGTTATAGAACACTAAGGTCAGATAGGTAGAAGGTGTTCCCCACTTTCAGAGGCTGTTAGGGTGTGGGCTGATTGAAACAGAACATTTCACCAATGACATATTTCAGTATAAATGCCAAACTGAAAAGATGATAGGGAAAGAACACTGAGTACTCCAGCACTTGTATGCTGCAAGAGGCATTGAGAAGCTGAAAACTAAAACCTCTAGATACCTAAAAATGCTAAATATAAAGAAAGTTTCATACTTTGGTATAAGCAAATGTCATTTAAAGAGGAACTTAAACACACACACTTGGGTTAATTTTGCTTATAATCCTCCCTTACATTTTTCTGTGGGTTTTGTTCAATTAACATACTTACACACCCATCGAATCCAGCATTGTCCTGCTGTGACGCTACACGCCAGGTTCCATGCCACTATTTTCTTTCCTTCCAACATTGGCTGTCTCTTTTGGGTTCTTGTAGCCAGTCCCCTGATGAGGCACCACAATGTCTGTGATGGACTGAACGGACACTGGGGCTGCTGGAGGAGCCTGAGGGCTAGCCTCCTTCCTACTGACTATGAACCTAGAACTATAGAGACCCCCCCTCACACCTCTTGGGGTTACATGGAACTATTCTCCTAGGTTTATGTGTGGAGTAAAAATACTGCATGTTTCCCCTGATATTACATTTAAGTGACCGTGTTCATTATAGGCAGCGGGCTGACTGGAGTGACCATTGTTTATGGTGATCAAGCTCTTATCTAATTAAGGAATTCCAATGCGGCACTCGGCTGTCTAGGCATGGGAACTGTTCAACACACTGAACTCTTATCTGATTCTTTGAGGTATAAACTTTGTGTGCTTTCTTCAATAAAGCAGTTCTTGATTTCCACTTCAACATTGGTGTTGCCTGATGATTGAGGAGTTTAGCTTTCTGTCCTAATATATTGGTTCTGTCCAATAATTAGGCAGGTTTGGGATGAGGACACTGGAATTCAGGTTCCAGCAGAGAAGAAGCTGATTTCTGACGTAGGTACCCAATCGGGGTACAAGGCGGTCTGTCACAAGGTCCACCCCCCTCCCGTCGTTGTATGGGCACCCATGCCTCTTGGCATATCTGCTGAAAATATCCCAGGAGACTGCTGGAGCAGGGCTGACGAGAATGGAGGCAATCGGTGGGGTACAACCAAAAAATGCTTTCACAATTATTTAATAAAATCAGTTTATTAGCATTTTGTGAAAATGTATAAGTTGCTTGTGAAAACTTGTTATTGTACAAATAAAACAAGAGCAGTAAAAATCAATATGAAAAAGGGGGCATATTTATAAAGCAGTAAATGTGATGTTCACCAAACATTCACTAGTAGGGAATCAAACACTATCATTTAAAACATATGCATCCAGAAGATTCACCCACTGTGAATGTTTTATGAATGTCAGACTCACTGCTGCACAGGCTTTATACTGAAAAAATATATTATTATTTAGAAAACAAGAACAGGAAAATATGTAACTGGAACTACACTTAGCCGTTATTTCTAGCAATGTAGTCCTAGCTTCAACTACTGGCATCAACAGTCTGGTACAACTGTGAAACAATATGAGGAAGTAGAGAGTGTGGATAAGCATAAAGCATAACTGCAGTAGAAAAACATGAGAAAGTTGGTTAATTTGAATCATTGCATCATTGTTTTTTGTTATAAATAGAAATAAAAGCCAGAGCTGCAGATATTACCCAATAGAAGGTTAAGAAACAATCAAATAAATACCTCCAAGCTTATTCAAAAAAGCAGTGCAAAGTCACTTCGTGATGTGCAAAGTGTGAACCAGAGCAGCCAGTCAGATTTAAGTTTAGTACAGTCAGGTCAGTGAAAGAAACATTCTGATTGGCTGCTGTAAGTTAAAAGCACTTTGCACATTACTCTTTTCCTGACTGAATAAGCTAAGTTATGTTAATTAAAGTGTAAGTCCAGGGATAACTTTTCATTTCAATTTTGGATAGAGTGGGAAAGAATTAGAACTAGGGTTGCCACCTTTTCTTCAAGCCAAACCCTAACACTTTAGTACCTCGCGGCAATTTTTTGGTAAAGTATACACTATGCACATATTTTGTAATTAAATAATATTGTAGGTAAATCACAAGGTATCACAATACATATGGAACCCTTGTCATATACGGGGTTTCTGCTGTCACATGAGTACGGTTTTACCAGACAGGAAGTGAGGGAAATCTGCTACTGGGATACAGAAAGCAATACAAACTGACAGAAATTCTAGCATTCTTCTGCTCCACAGAGATTTGTTTTCCTTGGTGTCTGTGTCACAGTTACAGATTTTCTCTTTACTTGTTTCTGATGAAAGTGTTGTTACCAGACAGTAAGTATCATGTTAACTAGGGTTGCACAGATACCAAGTACAGTACTCGGTACAAGTACATGTACCGATACTTTTGAGCTCCAAGACTACACTAGAGAAAAATTCAAAAGTTAGGAGGCAGCTGTGATTTGTAAGGAGCACACGGAGCTCCTGGGATTTGTTTTAATGTATGATTTTGTTTTTATAAATATAAATAGGGATGCACAGATACCAGTTTTGCGAGTACGATTACTGGTACTTGCCGAGTACTTACAAGTACAAGTACTGATACATTTTTGTTTATTGTCATGTGACAGTTTTTCTAAAACAATACAGACTAATGATTTCAGGACAGTGGTGGAGCACCAGAGCCAGGTCCTAGCTGCAACCGCTGCAACCCTGGTAGTTCTCATGAAAATGCCAAGTATCTACACTGGTACTGGAAAAGTATCTGTGCAACCCTAATATTAACATAACATAGTAGGTAAGGTTGAAGAAAGACACAGGTCCATCCAGTTAAACCTATGTGTGTGTGTGTGTGTGTGTAAAGTAGGGTATACATGGTTAAAATGTAATATGTATGAAATCGTTTTTGGAACGTTTGTTTGACTTTCGAATAGTTGATGGGGTTTCTTGACTTTATCAATGCTATTGGCAGATACCAATGACTGTTGTGGGGAATTCCACATTTTTACTACTCTCACAGTACAAATAGAGTTCTCAGTCTAAACATTTTATTCCTGATACTGCAGTTCCCATTAATGATTTAGAAAATTGCAATTAAGTCCCCTTAATTGCCTCTTTTCTAAGGAGAACAATTTTTATCTGTGGAGACGATCCTCATAACTCAGGCCTTCCATACTCTTTATTAATTTTGTAGCCCTTCTCTGGACTCTCCCAAGTTTGAGGACATCTTTCCTGAGGATTGGTGACCAAAACTGAACCGCATGCTCAAAGTGAGGCCGAACCAGTGATTCCAGTGAAAGTGGTAAGATTATTTTTTTTTACCTGTGAATTAGTGATGGGAAATATCTCACACGGACCAGTGGGTAAAAGTAAATAGGCAACAGGAGTTTCAATGCTTCCCCACTACATCCCAAAATGTTTTGGCTGGACATAATATTAAAAAATATTTTTATATATAAATATCTTTATTGATGTATGTAAGTGCATGTCATACAGTAGACAAAACATACTGCACAGAATGTACTGTAATTACAGTGTATATAATGTAATACATTATTTAATCAGTACTTTAATGGTAATGAATTACACAACTACACGTTCTTAGGACAGATGGTTTGAGTTTGTAGATACAGTCACAAGAAGATTGCACAAGGTTACTACTATTAAACAATGAAGATACTTGAGTACAGGACGTTTACGAGTTGAAATACAGTCATGCATTGCTCTGTGATGTGGAATGTGAGCCTCAAATAGCTGACATTCTTGTGCACTCATAACAGGAACACCATTAATATCCACCAGCGATCCAATGCAGATGTGGACAAATTTGTTGGTCCCCTTCCATGAAAAAAAAGAGCACATAATTTTCTCTGAAATAACTTGAAACTGACAAAAGTATTTGGCACCTATCATTGTTGTATTTCATATTTTATAATAAATCAGACTTTGCTTTTGATTTTTGATTCAACAGAATATTTTAAATAATAAAACAAATGAAAATGTCATGGACAAAAATTATGGGACTGAAGCAAAGCAGCCCAAGAACATAACTGAGCCTCCTCCGTTTTTCACAGTTGGCACAGTGTTATTTTCTTTAAAAGCTTCAGTTTTTCATCTGTGAACCTACATGTGACGTGCCAAAATGCTCCAGTTTTGTCTCATCATTTCAAAGGACATTTCCCCCAGAAGCGTTGTGGCTTGTCAATATGCATTTGAACAAATTACATTCTGTTTTTAAGGTTTTCTTTCAACAGTGGAGTCCTCCTAGGTCTTTTTCTTATAAGTGCAGACCCTGATGTACTTGGACCTTGGAGTTCTCCTTTTTTTTTGTGGAAGTTTTCCTTGGCTCTTTGTCTACCATTTGTACTATTCTTCTGTTCATCTGGGGCAGATTTTCCTCTTGCAGCCATGTTCAGGGCAGTTGGCTATACTCCAATGGACCTGAACCGTCTTAATAATATTTGCAAATGTAGCCAGTGGAACGCCAAGCTGCTTGGAGATGGTCTTATAGAATTGACGTTCAACATGCTGGTCTATAATTTCTTTCTGATCTCTTTTTTTTTTTTTGAAAAATCTTTTTATTCATTTTGCATATTACGGGTACACAACAAGACACCAACATAGTGCCCGAACATTAACAGTTGTTCATACATTATGGCATAACATATGCCAATTACTTCTTACATAAAACGCCATAAAAACCACCAAAGAAAAGGCCGTGCACATCCGACAGCATCCAGTTCCAGAGAAAGTCCCAATCGAGGCTATGGCGTATAAACAGTAACTCCCCATAAAACACCCTGCTATCCCACATAACCAGAAACTAGTGGGGCAGCTTGATATCCCAATTTTCTGATCTCTTTAAACAGCTTTCTCCTTTGCTTTCTCCGGTCTATGTTCAGAGTGGTGCATACAATGATACCAAACAGCAAGAAGGTGACACATTTTCTCCACTTAAATAAGCTGACTAACGGATTATAAGATTCAAGATGTGTGATGGTAATGACAGAAAACAATTTGAAATATCACTATGATCCAGTGAAGTGTGGTACCTTACGTGCTGAGAGAGGCATTCCGCCAGCCCGCCGAAGCCACACACCCAGCACGCCAAAGCCCTGCCTCCAGCCTGGCGAAGCCCCCCCAAACCCGGTCACCAAGCTAGTGTGAAGGAGGGAGGAGGAAGGGAGGAGCCTCCCTGTACCTCACTTGCTCGTCACTGGTGAGGCATCAAGATCGATGTCCTCAGTGTTTATTTTTTCTTTTTTTTTTTATTGGACAGCTTGGACCAATGGCACTTAGCCATTGGTCCGATACATCCAGAGAGCTCAAGCCTCTAACATAGAGTAGAGACTGTGACAGCTCTTGCTTCACTAGTTAGGTTACACAAGCAGTGGGGAAGCCCGCTGCTGTGTAACCTAAATTAGCTGTCAAAAGCCGCATGCAGCACTGCCTGTAATCAACAGGCAGCGCTCCATTCATGACAGTCTTTCCCTGCTGTGTAACCTGTTACAAGCCGATCTGAATGGAGAAAAAGATGTCAGCTTCAGATGTGCAAATACAGTGTGTTAGTGAGAACCAATGACAGACCTTTTCTGTTAGTGTACCATTAGTCAGAGAGGACATGCAAACTCTATGCAGATCGTTTCCTAACCAGGACTTGAACCAGGGGCACCAGTGCTGCAAGGCAGTTGTGCTAACCACTATACCACTGGCTTAATCTCTAGGTGAGTGCAATCTGTATATAAACATTTTTAGTTATGGGGTCCCATGTCACAGAACATACCACATTCCCCATTTGTCATCTGTCTGCACTTCTAGCTGTCATACTGGTCTGTCACTGATAGTTCTGATCCCCCACTAATTATGGGAAACCAACCAGCAATGTTCCCAATCATTAGATCAACATTATAGCCTTGACACAGTGAGCACATGAGGTTTGATAGTAAACAAACCTCTCATGGCTCTAGCTGTCAAGTTATTTCTTTGTGTGTGCACTTACTACGTTTAAAAAAATCATAGGATTCTTAATAAAGATGAAATCCTTTTTCTGGGCAATGCCGGGGTCAATCGAAGAAGGACTCTGCTTCCCATGAACAGAAGAAGATAGAAAATTAGACAAATTAGACATGCCTTATGTTCGCAATTTAGGTCTGTTCCCCTATCTCCCACTCCTATTTAGACCCTGTGGTCACCTCAGAGAATACAAAGGGTATTATTTCCTTATTATATATTCAATTATTACACAAATACACGGCTCAATTTATATTGCCTTCTATGGGTGAAATGGGAGAAGGATATTGGGCCTATTACAGATGAAAAGTGGAAAGTGATTACCGGTATGAACAATGTAGTCTTAGTTTCTTTATCTGATACTCATAGACTTACTTAACTTTTTATTTTTCATAGAACCTACTGTACACCTGCTTTTTATTTAAAATAGGTTTCAAAGATGACCCCTCTTGTCCAAAATGCAATTTCTATCAAAGGCTCAATGATCCATTTACTATGGAGATGCCCCAAAGCAGTGCGATCCTGGCACCAAGTAATATCAATATAAAATTCTATATTTAATAAAGCGTTGGATAATTCACCGCAAGTCTGTCTTCTAGGGGTCTTTGATACCTCTTTGTTTAAATCCCATCTAGCTTCAGCTCTTCAAAGAGCCCTGATTACAATTACAGAGTAAGAGTGTATAACATACCAATATAGAGGACATAACAACAAGCACTCTCAGATGTGGTCCAAATGGTTGAACTATCAGATGATTGTAGATGAAGCAACTGTCTTGGGTTTTTTTCGGTTGTTTTTTTTAGTATCTTTACTTTCTTGGTGTTTCTGGTTAATACGAGATTTGGTTAAAAGCGAACTATGGGGTAAGTGTTTTTCCCCATAGTTCTCTTCAGGATCATGGGAGGACATTAACCACTTCAAGACCAGGTGTTTAGACCCCCTTCCTGGCCAGGCCATTTTTCAGTGTTCAGCGCTGCGGTACTTTGACTGACGTTTATTCCGTCATGCAACGCTGTACTGAAATTAATTTTATACCATTTTTTGGGGACAGATAGAGCTTTATTTTGGTGGTATTTAATCACCACTGGGGTTTTATTTTTTACTATAATTAGGAAAAATTACTGAAAATTTTGAAAAAAAAAGTTTTTTTTTACATTATGTTAGGAAACACTTATTATTACCCAGTTTTATGCTAAAATATAAAAGTCGGGGTCACGTCGGTTAAATAGACACCAAACATGTCAAGCTTTAAAATTGCGCGCACCTGCGACATCGCAGAAAACTACCATACCCAAAATTGGCCATAGGCGACGCTTTAAAAGCTTTTACCGCTCATCAGTTTAGTGTTATCAGTGATTGATGGCCCTAATTATTGCTCTCACTGCGACGTTCGCGGCGATATGTAATATGTGCGGCGTATTGGGCGCAATCGTCTTTTTTGCACGTATGTGCCCCCGATGCATGTTTGCATGCGTGTATGTATGGGTGGGGACTTTTAAATTTTTTTTTTTTTTTAATTCTTTTTTATGTGTAACGTAAAAAAAATTTTGGGGGGACTTTAATTTTTTTTCGTTTTTTTTTTCCCCACTAAACTTTATTGCTATCACATACGGGGGCTAATAAAACCCCCTTATGTGATAGCAAAATATGTGACAGGTCCTCTTTATGGAGACATCAGGGGTCTCCAAGACCCCTAATGTCACCTAGGACCCCCCAAAAGAAGCTGATGAAGCACAGATCTGCTCCATCAGCTTCTTTGCAGCTTCTGAAGCTGGAGAGTGACACAAGAATGTGGAAGTGATGTATTATACAACACTTCCGCATTCTTTCAGAGGAGAGGGGAGCGGAGGGAGCTCGTGTAATGATCTCCCTCTGATCCCCTGTGACACAGGCACCATGCTGATCCCGGGCTCGCACCGGGCACAGCGGAGCCCGGGATCAGCGGGACAATGGCGGCAGAGGGGGGGGGCCCGCACCGATCGTTGCAAAATGCACCGCTGCCTGTTTTTAAATTGCAGTCACTTCCCGCTCGCGCCCGCTCAGATCTAGAGAGCTCCGGGCCGGCCGTTTTTTTTACTACGGCTGGCCCGGAGGTAGTTAAATAACCTCCTCCCATGACCCAAAGCTCAGTATATAGCGAGCGATATACTGAGAGCACCGCAGCCGGGACGGATCCTGACAATACTGTCGTGATCCACCCAGCTGCGTGACTGACAGCTGGCTCTGCCTATCTAGAGGCAGAGCCAGCTGTGCCCGCCCCCGATGCGGGATCGGAGAGGGGAGGGGGAAATTCCTGCGGGGAGCGATGACTGACAGTCACCGCTCACTGCAGGGAGACAATCGGGAAGTAAACAGATTGCCTGCATGTTTCTGCTCACTTCCCGATCAATAGAGCCGTTCTGTGACATCTTCTTTGTCACAGGTCGGCTCTAAATATGAGGACGAGTGGAAACCACTCACCTCATAGTTCTCCTTTAAGTTTGTTTCAATATATGTGCTATAGCTATGTGCCCCACGTTTTTGTTTTTGTTTTGTTTTTCTTTTCTATATATTTGCTCTGTTTTGTTTATGAATAAATTGTTTATGATGTGGTGGTTTAAAAATGTTTAATAAAACTATCTAAAAGAGGAATGTCACATGACCACAGATTTAGGTAAGTAAAGTAAAGGTGAAGGTGGAGTTCAGTTTTAAACAAATAAACAATGTTTTTTTAAATTAACATTTGGAAGCCTATAAAAAAAATAACAGCAGGACATTTATTAAAAAGTGTACAAAATAAAAGTCTTAAATATTCCTAAAAAGATGTAAAGATGACTTAGGTAGGTCAAATTAGTCAAAGAGTTACTATCAAAATAACTGACACACACTGCCGCTGCTAATTTTGGCATGAGCATTTATGCATCAATGCCCGCTGGTCATGAAAAGGTTAAAGGAGAACTATGGGGTTAAGTCTTTTCCCCATAGTTCTCCTTAGGGTAACGGCAGGACACAAACTAGCGTCCTCCCGTCACCCTAGGCTCAGTATACCGTGAGCTGTAGTTCGCGGTATACTGAGACGTCGCAGGTGAAGCGGATCCCGACAATTGTGCCGGGATCCGCCCAGCTGCGTGACTGACAGCTGGCTCTGCCTATCTAAAGGTACCCGCCCCCTTCCCCATCCGTTCCGCCAGTCAGCGCTCAACAAGTGAACATTTTGTCCCTGAAAGTGATGTGTTGGAAGCAGAAAAATTGGGCAAGTGTAAGAATTTGAGTGACTTTGACAAGGGCCAAATTGTGATGGATAGATGACTGGTTCAGGGCAACTCTAAAAACTGCAGCTCTTGTCGGATGCTCCTGGTCTGCAGTGGTCAGGACCTACCAAAATTGGTCCAAAGAAGAAAAACCCTTGAACCAGCGACAGGGTCTACACATGGAGAGCGAAGGAGGCCCCACCTCGCAACTTACAAGACTTAAAGGACCTGCTATTGACCTGCCAGATATGACAGCATACCTTCAGAGGTCTAGTGAAGTCAATGCCTTGACAGGTCAGGGCTGTTTTGGTGGCGAAAGGGGGACCTATTCAATATCAGGCGGGTGGTTATAATGTTATGACTGATCGGTGTATAAGTTTGAAATAAGCCTGTGTATGGTATGTATGTACTATAATTATGTATATATGTCATACTAAAGCTGACCATACACTGCTCGAAATCCAGCTCAGTCCTGATGACTTGACGAAATTTCAACCAGTGTGAGGTCCTGCTGGCATCCCTCCAGCAACAAATTTTCGGCTGAAGAGTGACTCCAGTCAATCAGCTGGACTCACTATTCAGTTATTCTGACAGCATCGGCACCCTCCGAGGTCAAAATACAATAGCCTGGAGGGGAGATTCCACCATCCAATAATTGATAGATACTTTTTACACTATGTATGTATCCTCTTCTCTATACCTCTTGGTGCCTGGTTTATGAGGATTGATTAAGGGATGATTTATACTGATTGGATTTAAAGACCGAACTATGAAGGTGAGTGATTTCCACTCATCCCCATAGTTAGAGCCAACCTGTGACAAAGAAGCTGCCACAAGTCGGCTCTATTGATCGGGAAGTGAGCGAACACATACCGTCACTTGCTCACTTTCCGATCATCTCCCTGCAGTGAGTGGTGACTGTCAGTCATGGCTCCCAGCAGGGATTCCCCCTCCCCCTCCCCAATCCTTCAGCGCTGACTGGAGGAACGGACCGGGGAGGGGGCGGGAACAGCTGACTCTGCCTATAGACAGCTGGGTGGATCTCAACAGTATTGTCGAGATGCGTCCCGGCTGCAGCGCTCTCAGTATATCACAGGCAATAGCCTTCTATTTACTGAGCTTTGGGTCACGGGAGGAAGTTAGTATATGTTAGTAAAAGAGAACTATGGGAAAAATACTTACCCTATAGTTCTCTTTTCAATTAGTGAAATAAATTTTAAGAGTTCCTCTGCATTTTGAAGAATCAAAATAATTATACATTATACACACGATACCTTCTTAGTATTAAGGGGTCCACCATATCTGGTAAGTGTGTTTTTACCACTGAGGGTGAGGCTGGTGAAGAGCACTATTTGGAAGATTCATAGCACTGAGAAGCGTTATTCGCTTTTATTTTGAAAAGGATTAAATACATGTAAAGTAACCCAAAGAATCTGCACTGGACTTCTGGGTTGTATGGACTATTGATTGCTTTGTTATTTCGAATTATAGTATTTGCACAATTTGCTCAAGTTTTAGCACTGTGAATACTGTACACTTGTCAAGTCTATGAATCAGCTGACTTATTGAAAACAATAAACTCCCAGGGTGCCTGATATTTTATCTGAAATTGTTAAAGGCCATCTATAGTCAAGAACTAAAAATAAATATGTATTTCTATAATGAATTTTAATAAGCTCTATCCCACTCCTAATAACCATATTGATCTAGAAGTTTGTAAACTTATTTGTTGAAGATGCTCATAGTACATAATTACTACATAAAAAGCTTAAGCAAAAAAATAGCTTTAGTAAGCTTTGATTGCATTATCAACAACAACTATAGTATGTATTCCTATTACAATTATAACAGGATAGTAAATGCTGGGACTCTACAACTCCTTTAAAGTAGACCTTTACTCCCTTTCACTAGAAATCACACCAGCCTGCTGCTCTGCATGCTGATTTAAAATCATATTACATGCACTAGTTAAACAAACATGTTTCTTTCTTTTACTTACAGATAGAGTTCACTTTGGCACAAATGATGTCATTGTGCTCAAGCATTGCATCCTGGGAAGGTTACATCAGCAGAACATTGCTGGGAAATCTCATCTGTAATCTCACAAGATCTCCGGGAAAGGCATTTTTGATGTGCAGGGTCACATGTCCTAGTCACATGTGCCAGAGTTCCAGGAAGTAAAGGGAGATCTAGTAACCTGCCCTTAGTAAACATGGCCACTGTCAGAAGACTGGGGAAGAAAAGAAAAATAAGGTATGCAAAGAATACAAAGCCTGCAATTATCTAGGAGTATGTTTTTGTAGATTGTCATTACTAAACATTTCTAAGTAACAGCATGTTTCCCTATCCAACCAACCAGGCTGCAGGAACAGTGCACACATCTTCTTTGGATTAATTACCAGTATAACTGGAGTTCATTTGATACTATCAATATATAGTCCATAAACTATTGATCTAGTTGCGCAAGTTGATGACTTCTGTTTTATGTTAAACTAAACATTTTTAAAAGGTGTCTTTGTTGTTATTTTAAAGATATGAATAAAGTTCCTCTTTAACCAAAGTATAACAGTAATTGCAGTGGCTAATCTACAGTGCCTCTAGAGTCTAATATATACATTTCTTCAAGTAATAAAATGAAAAAAAATATGGAACAGCAAGCATTTAAAAATATGGAAGTTACTGTATTGTGAACAGTGAAACGATAACTCAAAACATGTGCACAAAATCTGCCTTTATGACACTGGCCCTTCTCAGGCCCTGTTAATCATTAAGAATTGAGAATATTCAAACTTTGCTCAAAGCTCTATAGTTTTACATGCAGAATTAATAGTTTAGGGGTCTACACAAACATAACGGCTCCAACATATGTGATGCATGCATTTTTCTGCTATGTCTAGTGTATGCACATAAATTCTGCTATAAGGTGAGTGATTTCCACCCATCCCCACAGTTAGAGCCGACCTGTGACAAAGAAGCCGTCACAGGTCGGCTCTATTGATCGGGAAGTGAGCGAACACATACCGTCGCTCGCTCACTTTCCGATTATCTCCCTGCAGAGAGCCGTGACTGTCAGTCACCGCTCCCCGCATGGATTTCCCCCCTCCCCTCTCTGATCCTCCAGCGCAAACTGGGGGAATGAACAGGGGACGGGAGGGCACAGCTGGCTCTGCCTCTAGATAGGCAGAGCCCACTGTCAATCAGCCAGCTGGGTGGATCTTGACAGTATTTATACTTAGTACTAGGGATGCCCCGATACCGATGCTAGCATCAGAATCGGGCCCGATACAGGGCATTTTGACAAGTACTTGTACTTGTCAAAATGCCCCGATACATAGCGCCGAAACTTGCGCTATGGTTTTTTTTCTTTTTCTTACTTACCTCGCCGAGCGTCTCGACACTGCTGCTCCGGTGGGCGGCGCTCCAGGTGGGGTCCTAATTTAGGTGGCCGGAGACTGCCAGATGACCCCGCTCGGAGCCCCGCCCACCGGAGCAGCAGTGACGCGACGCTCGGCCAGGTAAGTAAAAAGTAAGAATCACATATTGCTGTATTTCATCAGCAATGTAATATGTTTCATTAACACGTTTCGCCTAGATTTTCAGTGCAGGTTCTGCAGTTTAGTTTTTGTACATTATTACATGACTTGTGAGAAGCACTGAAATAAGAAATAAATGTTCTGCGAGGTGGTATGTGGAATGGTTTGCTTTCTTAGGAATAGGATTTCCTCATAGGAAACAGATGTAGGCCAGACACTGCTGGTGTACATACATGCCACACATTTTATTAGGCTTTCTATTAAACTGCAGGACTATGTTATCATGACTGAAATCTTAATAAGCAAGCATTTTCTGTACAGGGAAAAAAAAAAAAAAAAACACTCTAAAATGCTTGCTGTTAAGCGATAACTGCCATTACTGTTCAAAGTGCACCTGTCATATGGATGCTGGGTACTGGCTATTTTTTTAAAGAATAAAGTTCATCACATTTTTCAAACAAACATTTAAAAGAAACAGGATAAAAAAAGAACAAAACACAAAGAATACATTTAGAAGGGTACAGCACCAATGGGTCCTCGTAAAGTGTGGATCCAATGTTCAGAGCGAGCTAACATTCAATGCAATGACAGTATATAAGGCAACAAGAAATTAAACAAAGTAAGCCCAACACTACCAAAGTTTGGAATGATATATTGTTACCAGGGCCGTCTTTAATATTGATTGGACCCTGGGCAAACATTTTCTTGGGTCCCTACCCGCTTATTGTAGGGAATGCCTGCAATCAGACTGCAGACTTTTGAGGTAAATGTTCATGCTGTTCCTTTGGCGTCAGTACTTCCAGCGTAACTGAGCTAGAACAAGTATCATTCACTTTCTGATCTGCATGCTTGTTCCTGGTCAGTGACTCAGAATGTGCAGTGTGTTTTACTGCAGCTCATTGCCATGTCAAGTGTATGTGCATTACAATTCATCCTGAATAGCACCACTATGCACATATACAACACACTTGTGCTACAAGGCACCACAATGCATGATGAGGGTTTCACTGTGGTGAGAAAATATTATACCGCAGGCACAATTTTTGCGGTGTTATTGGCCCATTCAAAATGGTCTGCAGTAACGTATGTTATGATACCAAATAATAAAGCACCTTGCAGCTCAGTATAATGTACAAAGACTATAAGGGGTTGATTTACTAACCTCACAAACACGCCACAAACA